>NC_133619.1:635208130-635270512 GCF_048593235.1 Sminthopsis crassicaudata | reverse complement strand
AAAGAAAGAAGAAAGAAAGAAAGGAAAGAAGGAAAGAAAGGAAAGAAGGAAAGAAAGGAAAGAAAGAAGGAAGGAAGGAAGGAAGAAGGAAGAAAGAAAGAAAGAAAGAAAGAAAGAAAGAAGAAAGAAAGAAAGAAGAAAGAAAGAAAGAAAGAAAGAAAGAAGAAGAAAAGAAAGAAAGAAAGAAGAAAGAAGAAAGAAAGAAGAAAGAAAGAAAGAAAGAAAGAAAGAAGAAAGAAAGAAAGAAAGAAAGAAAGAAAGAAAGAAAGAAAGAAAGAAGAAAAAGAAAGAAAGAAAGAAAGAAAGAAAGGAAAGAAGAAAGAAAGGAAAGAAGGAAAGAAAGGAAAGAAAGGAAGGAAGAAGGAAGGAAGAAGGAAGGAAGGAAGAAGAAGAAAGAAAGAAAGAAAGAAAGAAAGAAAGAAAGAAAGAAAGAAAGAAAGAAAGAAAGAAAGAAAGAAAAGAAAGAAAGAAAAGAAAGAAAGAAAGAAAGAAAGAAAGAAAGAAAAGAAGAAAGAAAGAGGGAGGGAGGAGGGAGGGAGGGAGGGAGGAAGGAAGGAAGGAAGGAAGGAAGGAAGGAAGGAAGGAAGGAAGGAAGGAAGGAAGGAAGGAAGGAAGGGAGGGAGGGAGGGAGGGAGGGAGGAGAGAAAGGAAAGAAAGGGAGAGGGGGGAAGAAAAGAAGGAAAGAAAGAAAAGAAACATGCATTATTAAGTGATTACTATGTGCCAGACAATGTGCTAAGCACTTTACAAGTATCGTCTCATTGTGGTTCTTGCACCAGCCCTTGGGAGGGACATGCTGTTATTATCTCCATTTTACAGATGAGGAAACTGAGGCAGACAACAGCTAAGTGACTCCCTGTCACACAGCTGTATCAGAATGTGTCCCCATGGGTAGTATCCGTGTCTACCTCCAGCTATGTCTTTCTCTCCTAATGAAGCAAGTCCCAGAGCCCTGGTGAGAGCAGGAAGTGAGCACATAGACCATCCTGGGCTGCTCCTGGTCCTTTCCTACAGGGGAACAAAGCAGGACATGACACAGAACAGCATGGCAGCCCATCCTTGGCCTTGACGGCCCGGCCGGGCAGCTTTGCTCCTCTCTTCCTTTCTCCTGGGCCGGGAATGGTCTCAGATTCTGAGATGGAGCCTGGAGGATCCTCATCACCAATGTTCCTTACTGTATGATCGACCCTGTTACAAATTCTGCAATTCTGCAAGCCTGGGGCTTGGAATAAAAAAGCAGGTGCAGTCTATAGTCATAAGAGTCGAGCTAGCAGGGACTTTAGGGGGCCTCTCCTCCAGAATGGGGGCCCGGGCCTCTTCCCACCGTACCGCCTCCCATTGGATGGGACTGAAGTCCAGGCGGGCGTCAGGCAGGGGGATGGCCAGGATAACCTCAAAGCCCCTGTGACAAAGACCAAGAGATGGTCCGTGCTAGGGTAGACTCCAGGAGGATCATTTGCTGCTAGATCAATCCAAAAACTTGCACAGGGTCCCGGGCTCCCCAAATGCCCTTCATTCCACCTGTCAGCCTCCTGAGGGTCCAGCCCATTCAGCAGGCAGAGAAACTGAGGCTTCCATTTCCCTAAATCCCCAGGCCTGCCTTGCTGCCAGCCTCACCCAGCTGGATACCCACACTGGTCTGGCGCCCGGGCCAACACTAACATGAAGCTGCCTGGGGAGCACATGGCAGAGCTGCTCGTTCCCACAAGACAGAGCACGCGCGAGCCCCTAGGGAGGATTCCAAGAGGCAGGAGGAGCCCAGGTTGTTTGTTGCCTGTGGCCCCCATACCGTACTGGCGGCCCCCCGCCCTGCTCTGAAGGGGCCTCTTCCCTGGCCTTCCCTGAGGCCCTGGGGTCCCCTGCCCCCTGCCCCTGGCCCCTCATGTCCTTAGACCCCGGGACTCGGGAGATAGGAAAAGGCTTCTGAGCTTATGGGTGTGTGTGTGTGTGTGTGTGTGTGTGTGTGTGTGTGTGTGTGTGTGTGTGTGTTTGAGAGGTTCAGTGACCTTCATCACGAGCTCCCTGGGAGGAGAGCGGGGAGGGGATCATACACACACATGACTCTTATTCTAAAGGAGGTATCCTCAGGACAGGATTTGCAGACCCAGGCTACAAAAGTGTGAAGGGGAGGGGAGATACCAGTGACCTGCGCTATCCCCTTGACAAGGCAGGAGGTGACAGCTTTGATTTCAGCTCGATCTAAGGCTCAGAGAAGCCCAACTAGCTGGGGGCAGGGTTGGAGGCTAGGGAGGAAGAAAAAAAGCATTGATTAAGTGCCTACTGTTTGCCAGGAAGTCAGCTAAACAAATATTATCTCATTTGATATTCCCAATAACCCCGGGAAGTAGGTTTACTCCCATTTTACAGATTAGGAACACTGAGGCTGAGAGAGTTGCATGCCCAGGATCGCCCAGCTAGTACGTGTTGGAGGTTGGATTGAATTTTGGCCCCCCTGATCCAGTCTAGTGCTCTATCCATTGGACCACCTGAGACGGGGAACATGTCAAACTGTGGATCTATCTCAGCAGGAAATGCTCCCCTGTAGCCCCACCATTCCTGGGTCTCACAAGGAGAGTAAGTGGACAATGTATAAGGCTTCTCTGACCTCTAGGACGGGGTCCTTAACCATTCCTTTCAAGGAGTCTTTCTTCTTCAGCAGAGCTGGCTCCATGATGCCTGGGGCTGGCTGGCTGCAGAATCCAGCCCTGGGCTCCATCATTCAGACAGGTCAATTATTTAACAAGTATTTATTAAGCACTTACAGAGTGCTCAAGGCTGAGGATAAAAGAAGGGGATCCCACTGTAAGGAGGGAGACATGCCTAAAGACGATACGTCTGGAGTGGGACAGCAGGAGACTTGGTGGGGAGGATGCAAGTGGACCCTTGGCAGCCCAAAGTCACGGGTTCAATGATTTACAGCTGAAAAGGACCTAGAGGCCATCTAGTCCAATGCTCCCATTTTACAGAGAGAAACTGAGGCCCAGAGAAGGGAAATAACTTGCTCAGAATCCCATAGGGCACGAGTGGCATTAAAGGGACTCAGATCCAGTTTGTGTAGCACGCTCCACCTTGAGCCATACTGTTGTCCTGGGCAGAGGTTTTCCATTTCATTTGCTCCAAGGGAATGGTGAGGGACAAGCCAGGAGTGTCTGGAGACACAATCCCAGCTGACAGGCTCACGCGCCATGCCCCAGATCCCAAGGGATTGGAGCAGTCACCTCCCTGTCCTGACCTCCCCTGGCTTCCAGCCTGCTCTGCCCTGTTCATCCTTTACCCGCAGGTCCTGGCTAGAAGGTCAGCAGGCCCCCACTTGAGCATCTTCAGCTTCTTCAGGTCAATTCCATTTCCCTGCCCTGGCCCCACCTCTCCCAGGACTCCTGGTCCTGCCCCCAACACAGCCCGGTCAGATCCCAACTATGCCCAACTGCGTCCTTCACCACTGGACCAAACTGGAATGAACTAGAAACTCAGGAGAGATACTAGCTCTGAGCGCACTCCGGGTGGACCATTAGTGCCCACGGCAGACCATTATTGCCCACGGTGAACCATTAGTGCCCACGGCGGACCATTAGTGCCCACGGTGAACCATTAGTGCCCACGGCGGACCATTAGTGCCCATGGTGGACCATTAGGGCTGGATGCTGCAACAGAAGGAGACTGTAAGGTAACAAAGTAATGATTTACTGTCGGGAAGCTTTGGGGCCCAAATCTGATCCTTCCTAGCTGTAGGACCCCAGAAAAAGTCATTCAACTCTCTAAACATTGGGGGAGGGGGTACCAACAGAATTCAGCTCCCAAGGTCATTGTGAAAGTTAAATATGGTAGCAGGTGCAAGCCTTAAAGCACTATAGAAATGTCACTGGGATTAGGGAGGCCACCAGGTGGCGCCGTGGGCTCTGGAGCTGTGGGACTTGTTTCCTTCTCTGTAAAATATGCGCCTTAATAGCACTGAATGGTGTTTCCTCCAACCAACTGAAGTCTAGGAAAGATCTCAATTTAGAAAGGGCAAGGATGCGTCCTGGGCCACAGCCAGCTGTCCTGACTTTTGTTGAGCCACTGGACTTCCATGACTCACAAGAGAGTGTGAGAGTGACCTCTGCCCTTTCAGGCTTGAGTCAAGACATTACTGATCCTCCAAAAATGAAGGGCAAACCATATCACTGGAACCGACTCCAGATCCTTTTGTATGGACCAAATGAGATAATATCTGATGAGATTTGATGAGATAATGAGATATTTGCAAAAATGAAGGACAAACAACAGTACTGAACCAACTCTAGATCCTTGTTAAATGGATCAAATGAGATAATATTTGATAATTTGATGAGATTTGATGAGATAATGAGATAATATTTGCAAAAATGAAGGACAAACAACAGTACTGGAACCGACTCTAGAGCCTTGTTGAATGGACCAAATGAGATAATATTTGTAAAGCACTTTGCCGACCTCAAAGTCATATACAAATGCTATATGATGATGGGGCAGTTAGGGTAGCACCATATTGGATAGAGCACTAGGACTTGGAGGCAGGAAGGCTCGTCTTCCTGAATTCAAATTTGTCTTCAGATACTTCCTAGCTGAATGAGTCCGGACAAGTCACATAACACTGTCTGCCTCAGTTTTCCCATCTGTAAAACGAGCTGGAGAAGGAAATGGCAAACTACTCCAGAGCCTTTGCCAAGAAAATTCCAAATGGGGTCATGAAGAGTCAGACTTAACTAAAAATGATTGAACAAAACCAAACCTGCTGGCTACTGTGTAAAGCACTTGACAATCATTATCTCATTCAGTCAAACTGCAAAGTTATTGCAAGGATCCAATTAGTGTTGTTGTTCAGTCATTTCAATCATGTCCCACTCTTCATGTCTCTAGGACTGGTGGTCTAACCACTGTACCACCTAGCTGCCCTCCAATGTAATTCTTGGCAAGATGCTAGTGGTCATTCTTAACCCAGAGGTCACCCAGAAGCCACTGGGCCAATTCCATGTCCAGGCAAGAAGCCCCAAAGCATAGATCTCCAATAACCAGTTCTCAGGAATGGGGAATGAATGTCCAGCCCAGGGTCACATATTGCTACTGTTTTTCTTCCTTGACCCCAGGTTTGGGACAATGGACACCCTTAAGGAAAAGCAGAAGAGTGAGGGGCTGATCGAGCTCTATGAGTCCTTTGGGGACTTGTTCAACTTTTTTTGTACCAACACTACCATCCACGGCACAGTCCGGCTCGTCTGCTCCAGCCACAACCAGCTGAAGACGGCCTTCTGGAGCCTGCTCTTCCTGGCCACCTTCGGCATGCTCTACTGGCAGATCGCATTACTCTTTGACAAGTACTGGAACTACCCGGTCATCATGAAGATCATGGTCCCCTCAGAGCCCAAGATGTTCCCGTCCATTACACTCTGTGACATGAATCCGCACAGGTAAGGGGGTAGGGCCTGTGGATCCCTAGAGATCCTTAGCTGAGGGCCCAAGCTCAATGTATCCATCTACCAACAAGTAACTGAGAAATACCAAGCTCAATCTCTTTTTTGGGGGGGAGGGGAGTGGGGGGAAGGCAATCGGCGTTAGGTGACGTGCCTAGTGAGACTGAATTTGAACTCAGGTTCCTCTCACTCCAGGCCCTGGCTTCTATCCACCATGCCACTGCCTAGTTGCTCCCCAGGCTCTAAATCTTATCATCCAATAGGTCTCCGCTCGTGAAGCGGTACCTGGAAGAACTGGATGAATTTGCCCAGGAGAACATCTATTCCTTATACAAGTTAAATATCACCGAAAAACAAGCAGGGGGTCATAGCGGCCCTGCTCCCAGTCCCAGTTTTGACAGACTCTTTCACCTTGATCGAAACATCTCCCTGGAGAAGCTGGACAGGAATGCCATTAACGAAGTGGGATTCAGGCTGGTGAGTGCAGCCTCCCAACACCTCTTCTTTCCAAATGATGAGGGATACCTCTCATGGACAGAGCCCCGTCCCCCAGTGGACTAGGGAGGATGACCATTCTGACTGGAGCTTGGAGATGCCAAACCCTACAGTGTAATTCAGAGTCACAGAGTGTTCTAGATTATAAGTCAGAGATCATCTGGGTCACCCTCTTCCTTTAAAGCTAAGGACACTGGAGCCCAAAGTTTCACAGCCAGAGTCAGAGTTCAGTCATTTTTCAATCACGTTTGACTCTTCCTGACTCCATTTGGAGATTCCTTGGCAAAGATACTGGAGTGCTTTGCCATTGCCTTCTCCAGCTCATTTTACAGGTGGGGTAAACTGAGGCAAACAGAGTAAAGTGACTCAGCCAGAGTCACATAGCTAGGAAGTATCTGGGGCCAGCTTTGAATTCACTAAGATGTTTATTCCTAATTCTAGGACTGAGACTCTACCCACTGTGCTATCTAGATGTCTTATCAAACATATAGATGACAGACTTATTGGATTTGCATGTGGCACAGAGCTAGAGGGGATAGGTAATATCTTGGGTGACAGAATTAAGGCGCCAACAAGATCTTGATAGCGTAGAATTTTGGGCCAAATCTGAGAAAATGAAATGTCTTAGGGATAAATGTAAAGTCTGACATTTGGGTTCAAGACATCAATTTCACAAGTAGAACTTTGGGGCAAACCTGAGAAAATGAAATGTCTTAGGGATAAATGTAAAGTCTGACATTTGGGTTCAAGACATCAATTTCACCAGTACAAGATGAAGGAGGCTTAGCTGGGATGTATGTCACATATCAGTTGGGATGTAGAAAGGATTCCTGCTCAGGTAGGGGTTTTCCTCCATGATCTCTGAGGTTCTTTCCAATTTGGAGACTCAGAGATTCTGTGAGCCCAGGCTTTCTAATTTCAAGCTCACTCCCTTTCTATGGTCCCACACTGCCTCTTATCAAGAAACCCTCAGAGTCTACAGCCTGGGCTTGTTCCATGCAGGACTAATGGAGGCAGACGCAGAGAGAATCACACGAACAGGACACTCAGGCTTATGTGGGTAAAAAGGATGGCTAGGGGTGAACTAACCAGCTGGCCAGGATGGGAGAGGCCCATTGCCTCACAGAGAGTTGGGGTGAGGCTGGATGGAGAAGGGTGCTAGGGAGGCCAGGTGGGTGAGAGCTCCATGGCTGTGTCTGTAGCGATAACCGTTGGCTGCAGGTCTTTCTAGGCAGAAGGATAGGCTCAGGGGAGGGGCAGGGCCTCTCAGTCCCGGGGGTGCCACCTGACGCCTCTCTCCTCCACCACAGTGTAACAGCACAGATGGCGACTGCTTCTACCGCACCCATTCCTCGGGGGTTGCCGCCATCCAAGAGTGGTATCAATTCCACTTCATCAATATCATGGCCCTGCTGCCACCCCAGAATGAGGAATCCCATGAAGACCACGATGGCAACTTCATCCTCAGCTGCAGCTACAATGGAGAGCCCTGTCAGGAGCAGTGAGTAGCAGGGGGCAATCAGGGGAATGGGAGAGGGGATAATGAGGGAAAGGCGGGGAGAACTTCTCAGTAACGATGGCAGATCCCACAGCGAGGACCGGGCAATGGGGTGGAGGACAATGAAAACTGAGAGGGGGTACTATCAGAAGTGATGAGGGAAAGGACATCAGGAGGTGGGGGAAGGATCAGAGAAAGGAGTTAGAGTGAAGGACTCTGGGAATGGTACCAGGGAGCTTGATGAAGGGGACTCAGGGGAACAGGAGGTCTGGAAGCTTGGAGAAAAGGGGAGTCTGAGAGGGCTAGGAGGGGGTCTCCGAATTGGTAGAACAGGGAGGGAAGAGGCACAGAATGAGGGGATGGCCTGTAAACAGGAGAAGGGGAATAGCAAGGTTCTAAGTACAGTGGGGTCACCAGAAGTGGGGCCTAGAAAGTAAGAAGCCAAACAAAAGTGTTTCCTATATCAGGGTAACTTATCAGGAGCAGTGGGGCTGGGGCAAGGGAGGCTGGTAGAAGCAGTGAGGGACTGGGAGTGGGGAGTATTCCAGGAGACAGAGGAAGGGCAGCCAAGGAAGAGTAGAAGCCAGAAGGGCAGCAGGACATATGTGACAGTGAGGAGGGAGGGAGGATTGGAGCCAATCCTTCCCAGCCATCCACTGCCAATTTCCCCTCATCTTCAGGCCCCAAGCTGCCCAGATTAAAGGCTGAGAATTGCTAAACAGGGACATTCCAAGGTCTTAGGAAGCTAGGACGGGCCCTCTGGTCATGGGCTGTTCCATAGGAGTGTGTGTGTGTGTGTGTGTGTGTGTGTGTGTGTGTGTGTGTGTGTGTGTGTGTGTAACAAACACTAAATTTAGAGTCAGGGGACTAAAAGTTTGAATCCTGCTCAGTCATTTCTTTCCAATATGATCTTGGGCAGGTCACTTCTCTGGATGACCTCAGTCCTCTCTCCGCCCCTCACAGAATCTAATATCAAAAGTCCCTTCCATCTCTAAGTCCATACCAAATGATGTTGTGGTGATTGTTGCTATTCAGTAGTTTGAGTCATGTGCCAGACTCTTCGTGACCTCATTTGCAGTTTTCTTGGCAGAAATACTAGATAGTTTGCCATTTTCTTTCCCAGCTCATTTTACAGATGAGGAAATTAAGGTGAACAAGGTTAGGTGTCTTGTCCAGGTAAGTATTTGAGGCTGAATGAAAGCTCAAAGAGATGAGCGTTCTGGATTCCAGGCCAGGCCTTCTCTCCATGGCACCACCTAGTTTCCCTCATATTGTGAGTAAAACAATTGCTAAGCTCCCTTCTAGTCCTAAATGCAAGGGAAGAGCAGATAAGACCCAGGCCAGCTCATTTGAGGGTCATTCACACTGACTTCTTTGGTTTCCACAGTAACTATAACATTTCCCATCACTCCATCTATGGGAGCTGTTACACCTTTAACATCTGGGAAAAGAACAACTGGAGAGCTAAGAGGCCTGGTCACATTCACGGTAGGTCAGCAGGGGCCTACCGTGGGGCTGTAAGCAGAGGGGAGCCAACAGGCCTGGGCTCCCTCTCAGTAGGGATGCAGGGGCCTACCATGGGGCTGTAAGCAGAGGGGAGCCAACAGGCCTGGGCTCCGTCTCAGTAGGGCTGCAGGGGCCTACCGTGGGGCTATAAGCAGAGGGGAGCCAACAGGCCTGGGCTCCCTCTCAGTAGGGATGCAGGGGCCTACCGTGGGGCTGTAAGCAGAGGGGAGCCAACAGGCCTGGGCTCCCTCTCAGTAGGGATGCAGGGGCCTACCGTGGGGCTGTAAGCAGAGGGGAGCCAACAGGCCTGGGCTCCCTCTCAGTAGGGCGGCAGGGGCCTACTGTGGGGCTGTAAGCAGAGGGGAGCCAACAGGCCTGGACTCCCTCTCAGTAGGGCTGCAGGGGCCTACCGTGGGGCTGTAAGCAGAGGGGAGCCAACAGGCCTGGGCTCCATCTCAGTAGGGCTACAGGGGCCTACCGTGGGGCTGTAAGCAGAGGGGAGCCAACAGGCCTGGGCTCCCTCTCAGTAGGGATGCAGGGGCCTACCATGGGGCTGTAAGCAGAGGGGAGCCAACAGGCCTGGGCTCCCTCTCAGTAGGGCGGCAGGGGCCTACCATGGGGCTGTAAGCAGAGGGGAGCCAACAGGCCTGGGCTCCCTCTCAGTAGGGCTGCAGGGGCCTATCATGGGGCTGTAAGCAGAGGGCAGCCAACAGGCCTGGGCTCCCTCTCAGTAGGGATGCAGGGGCCTACCATGGGGCTGTAAGCAGAGGGGACCCAACAGGCCTGGGCTCAGTCTCAGTAGGGCGGCAGGGGCCTACCATGGGGATGCAAGCAGAGGGAATTTGGAGGGCTTGAGGGATTGGTGTGCTAAGGAAATACATAGGACTTCCTAGCTCTCTTTCATTAACCCCTTGGAGCATGGTCGATTTTAACCCATAGGAAAAGAATCCAGAGAGCAGAATCAATGACCAGAGGCCTGGAGTCAAATCCCAGTTCTACCAGCTTTGGACAAGTCATCTCACTTCTTTGGGAATCAGTTTCCACATGATAAGGTTGAGCCAAATGACCTTCTAGGTCAATCCTAAATCCTTATCCTATGGAACAAAATGACAAATTAAGGATCTTAGGTATACTCCTCCTTCCCAACCTTGAAATTATGATAATAAATCAGTAATAAGCTGTTTCCTAAAACTAGAATTGGGGGGGTGAAACTTTGATCTTTGTTAAAATTCAGCTCCCTCTAAAGGAGACTACAGATGAGAATCATTTTATAGATAAGGCAGGAGATACAGAGGAAAGACGGGGCTTGGCTCAGCTCCTCTAGAGTTTGTGGCAGGCCTAGAACTAGTGTTGGATAGGAAGGAGGCAACACCAAGGGAGGGCCTGGACCTCTGGAAAAACTTCACTGACTCCAGGATCCCACTAAGAGTGATGATGTCTGCTCAGAAACTCTCTAATTCATTTAAATTCAATAAATGTGTGCCTAAAGTGGAGGGCAAGAACCTGTACTCTCCCATGTAGGGATACAGAGAGCTGATTGGATCAGGGCAGGTTCCATGGAGGATGTGGCCCTTGACAAGAAAAGAGTCCTTCATCAAATAGAAGATCAGATGATGGGGAATACGCCACAAAGATGGGAAGCGGTTCTAGAAAAGGCCCCAAAATATTTTGATAAGAATTGCCCATGTTTAATCTATATTGGATTACTTGCTGCCCAGGGGAGGGGAAAGATGGGGAGGGAGGAGAAAAATATGGAATGCAAAGTTTTGCAAAGGTGAATGGTAAATACATTTTGAAAAATAAAAAGCTATTTTTAAGCAAAAGATAAAAAAAGGATTAAGTGGATTTTTTCTTTTAAATTTATTTATTTTTTTAATAAAAATTGCTTAATGAATCATGTTGGGAGAGAAAAATCAGAGCAAAAGAGAAAACCAAAAGCTATTATTTTTTTTTTAAAGAAAAGACCCTAGTGCAGGGGTTCTCAAACTATAGCCCGCAGGCCAGATGCGGCCCACTGAGGATTTTTATTCGGCCCCCCGGGTTATGGCAAATGGACTGAGGGGCAGAGACAGAGTGTGAGCTTTTGTTTTTACTATAGTCCGGCTTCCAACAGTCTGAAGGGACAGGGAACTGGCCTTCTATTTAAAAAGTTTGAGGACCACTAGAGCCTAGTGTATGGGAAGGCAGATGGGAAGGTCAGAAGGAGGGGAGCCTAAACTTCTGGGAAGGACTCTAGAAATGTGAAGTCCATAGAAAGACTCCATAGAGTCTTAGTCCATAGAAATATGGAGTCCAGTTAGAGTCCAGTTTGGACCAGCCAGCGATGTCCGACCCAAATAGAACGGGGTCACCAAGCCTTCCATAAAGCTTCTTTTGGGCCACAAAGAGACTTGGCTTTAAAATAGAATTTTATCCATTTTATTACATTTTTATTTATTTTATTAAGTATTTCTCAATTGCATTAGAGCCATAAGTGGAAAGCTGTGGGCTTTCTGGCAAAGCAGCTGACACCTTTGGGTTATTCCAAGAAGTATGGCAAAGGGCAGGGAGGGAGGTGTAACGTGAGGTAGATGTCAGACGGTGAAAGGCCCTGAATGCTGGGTTCTGGCTCTCTAATTCGAACCCCCCCAGTCTGGTTTGATATGGAAAGCCCTGCAGCTTTCTGAGCCAACTGCCTCCCTCATCCTCCTTTTCTTGTTGCCAGAAATCAGCCTCTTTCTGAAGGCCGAGCAGAACAATCACCTCCCATTGCTGTCTACTGAGGCCGGGATCAAGGTCATGATCCATGCCCAGAAGCAAGTGCCTTTCCTGGAGCACCAGGGCTTCAGCATTCGTCCAGGCACTGAGACCACGATACGTGTGAGAGAGGTGAGCTAGGAAGCCGAGGAAATGGCTGAATCAGAACTCCCGAGATAAGGAAGGGGAAGGGGTTCCAGGATTAGATGGCCTGAACAGAGCAGACAAGGCGGAAGCCGACTGCAGAGAATGTTGGATTTAGAGGCAGAGGACCTGAGCTGGCAGCCCAAAGCTTTTCTAGCGACTAGCTGCGTGGTTTGGGGAAAGTTACTAGTTCTCGCAGCTCAGTTATCTCATCTGTAAAATGAGAAAATTGCCTTAGATAACCTCTGAGGTTAATTACAACTCGAAATCTATGATCCTGTGGTCTCTGAGGTCCCTCGGGGCTTAGAAGCTGCATTTCCAGCAGCTGAGTGGAGCTTCAGATGGGATGTGTCCTCCCCTTTCCCCTAATAGGACTGACCTCATCCACTCTAAGTCTGGGATCCTAACTGCTGTCTCCAGCCCTAAGATTAGCTCCCATCCCCGTCCTCCCTCCTGAGCCCTCTCTGAAGTCACGCACCAACTCCTGCTCAATACGGAGCCCCATTCCCCATGTTATAAAACACCATGTCCATCCCACTATCCCAATGACCTACTAACTGACCCCTGCTCTGGACGCAGGGGAACCAGGGCTGGGGGACATAAAAGACTGTGTCCACCCCACTATCCCAGTCCTACTAACTGAGCCCAAGTAGCTGGGGCTCTGGGCATGGGAAGCAGGGCTGGGGGACTGAGGGGCCACCTTTGTGTCTCCCCAGGATGAGGTGAAACAGCTAGGGAGTCCGTATGGCCACTGCAAAGATGTCCAGCTTCTCTATGACAATGTCTATTCCGCCCAGGTATCGGCTTTCCTCCTCCTGCTCCTTGCCTCCCCCGCCAAAGCCTTTCCCCGTCCCAGTGGGTCCTTGGCCATCTTTTGTCACCATCACCTCAAAAGAAAGCCTTTCCAATGTCACTCCCAGCTGGGCTTTAGCCCTTGCTTGAAGACTTCCAGAAAGGGAGAGTGCTCCCCTTCTCCCATGCCTCTGGGACCCCTCTAAGAGGAGACCAGGCAAGATCTGCCTCTGTTTCTCTGACCGTTGCTCCTGGCACTAATCTGAGGGATTGAGCTAAGCACCCAGCCAAAGAGCAGCCCTTCGGATACTTGAAGATCCCTGGCAGAATCCCAGGGAGCCGCCGGCGCCCAGCCCAGAATGCTGCCGGTGCTCTCTGACTGCTGGGTGGCCCTCTCAGGGGCAGGGGACCTCTGGAGTGGAGGAGTAGACAGGGGCGAGTATCTGAGTGACCGCTCTGCCAGCTGGCTGCCCAGAGCCCTGGACCTGGGCTGATGGAGTCTCCTTAGGGAAGAAGGGAGAGCTCAGTCCTTCTCCCACTGCAGCCTGGGGAAAATTCCCCGGGGGAGGAGAGGCTCTCCTCCCCAGGCCAGTGAGCCCAGCTCCAAGAGGCCCTCCAGCTGACCAGCCCTGCCCCTTCTCTCCCCTCTACCCCAGGCTTGTCTGCACTCCTGCTTCCAGAAGCTGATGGTCCAGACTTGCGGCTGTGGTTATTACTTCTACCCACTCCCAGATGGTGCCCAGTATTGCAACTACAACCAGCATCCAGCCTGGGGTGAGCAGAATGCCTGGGAGGTCACCCTGGCAAAGAGAGGGGAAGGAAGAGAGACTGGCGCCTCTTCCCACAGGCTCTTCCTACGCCGTGCCTCAGTTTCCTTCCCGATCCCCTCAGCTGCTCTGTTGATGTGAGGTCTTCCCCCTCCATCCTTGGAGGACTTAGCTTCCTCATGTTGGGGCTCAGGATCTCCACTCAAGCTAGAACATCCCTCCCCTATTTCAAGGGCCCCCTTCTCACACACAACCAGAGGAGAAGGGGTTCAGCTTCCATTCAACTCTCCCATAGAGCTTTATTACCCACATACCCCATTCCCTCACAACAGAGAGGACCCACGATCCTGGACACCTACCCAGCACAGGGTGTCCATTGCTGACCACTGGACTTTCCTTCTCTCCTTCTTCTAGGTCACTGCTTCTACAAACTCTACCAAAACCGGGAGTCCCACAGGCCCTCGTGCTTCAGCCTCTGCCCCAAGCCCTGCAGGTAAGGGAGTGAGGGAAGTGAATCTTGTGGGGGAGGGGGGGAGAGATGGCTGTATGTATGCTGGCCCTCTAACCTCGGTGGGGCTTCCGGGTATCTCCATAGGGGATCCTTGTACCACTTATCAACCGGGGTCGCCAAATGGCCCTCATCTAAGTCAGAGGTAAGGAACCTCAAAGCTGGGGGCTGGGGAGGGGTGGGGGATCCCCCAAAACTCAGAAAAACTTCTCGGTGGCCTCTGAGAAACAAATCCTGTCCAAAGAGGCTTGTTTAAGATGCCCCCAATCGTGTCTCCAAGGTTCTTTATCCCTCTATACTATTTACTGGGGATTAACTACCCTACCCCCCCCTACACACACACAATGCATGTACATGCATGTAGACAGACACCGGGCTGTTCGGTGCTATAGTGGATAGAGTCAAGAAGACCCAAGATCATGTTCAGTCTCAGATACTTTCTAGCTATGTGATCCTAAGAGTCACTGTGGAGTGCCTCAGTTTCCTCAATGGAAAATTTGGGATAATAATAATACTTCCCTCCCGGGGCTGTTGCAAGGATTAGATAAATATTGGTAAAGTACTTAGCACAGTGAATGAATCCAGTAGGAACTTAATAAATGCTTCTCTCCCCACACCTCCAAACATATACATGGACATATACAGAAGCACCCCCTCAAGTGGGCAAAGTGTAAAAGAGAGAGCACAAACTTAGGATCCTGAGTCTTTCTAGAAGAGGCCTTCAAAGGTCCATCAAGTCCAATTCCCCCCTCCCATTAGACAGATAAAGTTCCAGATTCAAGTCCTGCAGGGGTCAAGGCTCCTCATCCCAGTGCCCCTCGGCTTCTGATATCCCCCTCATCCCCCGGAAGGCCACTGCCCTCATCCCTTTGAGGAGTTGCTGCTAAGGGTCCGAGGACAACCTCAGTAATGAAATTTTTTCCGTGTAGGACTTGATCCTGTCCCTGCTGGGCAAGGACAGTTCCAGGAACTGGAGGTAAGTCTGGGGTGAGATTATACAATGGCAGGGGCCAACCTGACCTACCTACCTGGACTGTGGGCAGCACGTCCCTCAGCTCTTTCTGTGCTAAATCCTGGCACCCCCTAACAGATCCAGGGACCTAGGAGCCAAGGGGAAGGGCAAAAAACGGCCTTTGCCCAGCCCTCTGTGGTTCTTCTCCTGGACAGGAACAGCAGTGCCAAGGTCCACATATTCTACCAGCGGCTCAATTATTCCTATGTGGAGGAAAAGCCCATGTATCCGGTAAGCACAGGACCTGGAATGGGGCTAGGTCAAAGATGGCTGGGCAGAAGGTCCAGAGGAAGGAGGCTGAAACTCGAGGGCCTTGAGAGATTCTGCTGGAAGCAGGGACTGTGAGGTTGAGTCCGAGGATGGAGGCTGGACTCTAGGGTCCCTGGAGCTGGGGAATGCAGGGAACAGACCAGGCCATGGGAGAAATAAGTAAATGAGAGGAATGGGATGAGGATGTGGGGAATGGACCCAAGAGGAGCAGGGCTGGGTGCAGGGGGAGAAGGGCTGAGCAGTAGATTGTATCTTGAGGGGACAAGTCTGTGTCCAGATGCTCAGATCTTGTCTGGAGAGAGAGTGCCTGGTCCGACTGTGTTGCTCCCTTGGATAGGTCAAAGACCTCCTGTTTGACATGGGCCGCCTGTGGGGCCTGTGGTTTGGGTCCTCGGTGCTCTCTGTTGTGGAAATTCTGGAACTCCTTCTGGATGCAACAGCTCTGACTTTCGTCCTGGGCTATCGCCGCTTCTTTGGGTCCAGGCCAAAGCCTCAGCAGGACCTTGAAAGGGAGTGAGGGAACTGGCCAACCAGCAGGACCTACCTCAGCTCCCAGAGAAGATGGAGACGGGCTCAGGAAGCTACATCTCCAGAAAGGGCCCACTTAAGGCACATGCTATCGGCATCATGGTCCATGGGAGCTTCCGAGGGCCCTAGCTGCAGTCAGGGCTGAAGGCCTAGGAAGGCCCAGCCTTAGGGACCACAGTGGAGCACTTTGGGAGGTCTTGAATCTCCCAGTCAGTATTGCTCAGCCCTCCTTGTGTGTGCGCTGTGTGATTCTATTTATATGCTTGTACAAGTGATACGTAAGCCCTATCATATAGGGTATGACTATGTGAGTATTTATCTGGAGGTCTGTGGGTATCTGTGAACGCCTGCTTTTGCACGGAGCTGGGGATGTCCGTGTGTACCATTGTCTGGAGGATTGTAGATGTCTGCTCTGTTTTTATTTATCTAGCCGAGGATGCTGCACACACAGGTGTGAAAGCTATAGCCTCCCCAGTGTAGGTGGTTGGGTTCTTGGTTTATTTTTATAATATTCTTTAATAAAATATATCCATCCAGCTTGGCTTCTTTTGTGTGTATTCAGGGCTCTTGGCTCCTAAGGAGCTTCTTTTACCATCCCATGATCTTCCCTATCCCTTGCCACAACCCCTTAAGTCATTCTAGGAGCTGAAGATCCCAACAACTGAGGAGAAAAAAACTTTTTGGCTCCTAGCTGTACCAGAGAGAAAGGGAGGGAAGATCTAAGGGCCTCTGGTGGGAGACTCACTCCCCATCTCTCAGCCCCTCCAGCCCCAACCCAACCTGCCACCAGCCCAGGGCTGAGGGTCAAAGCCTCTCTAGCAGTGGAGGTCACCTAGTCTAATCCACTTCATTCTGTAAATGTGGAAAATGAGCATCAGCCAGCTGATTGTGCCATTGCCTATCCCCAGGTAAATAGGAACTGCTAGGGAGAGAGATGTTTATTTCTATGTATAAACAAGGTCTTTCAAAAGTCTTAATGCAGTTTTAAATTTTACTTCCTTAAATAGTTGAGGTTTCTATCTTTGTCTCTTTTGTACTTGTCTGGCACAAAGTAAAGTCCTTAATAAATGCTAGCTAACTATTCCCACCACCTAGCAAAAGTAGGTACTTAAAAATGCTAGTTAACTATTCCCACTACCTAGCAAATAGTAGGTACTTAAAAATGCTAGTTAACTATTCCCACCACCCAGCAAAAATAAGTACTTAAAATGCTAGTTAACTATTCTCACCATCTAGCAAATAGTAGGTACTTAAAATACTAATTAACTATTCCCACCACCTAGTAAATAGCTACTTAATAAATGCTCAGATAGCTAAGTGGTGCCATAGTAATAGTACACAAGGCCTGGAATCAGTAAGATTCATGAGTTCAAATCTGGCCTCAGACACTTACAGTGCTATGTGACCCTGGGCAGGTTGCATAACACTGTCTGCCTCAGTTTCCTCTTCTGTAAAATGAACCAGAGAAGAAAATAGCAAAGCACTTGAGTATCTCTGCCGAAAGAACCCTACTGAAACAACTGAACAACAACAACGTCCGGTGGTATTATTAGCTTTGTTCTGCTTGGCCCCAGAGAGCACACCCAAGAGCAGTAGGTGGAAGTCGGAGATGGACACTGTGTGCCGCTATTTCTCTGGGGGATCTGACTCTCTGGTGCACACGTTTGCATTTCTCTGGGCAGGGAGGGCTCTCTGTGTCCATTTGTCTGGGTTTCTCTGAGTCCATCTGGCCCACTAGCCTTCAGAGGGACATCAGGAAATACTTCCTAAGAATGTGGAAGGGATTGTCTGGTGAGGATTGGGCTCTCCCTCCTCGCCCCCCCCCCGAGGTCTCTGAAACACAGGGCTCATCCTTTTTGTCAAGGAATCCTAGACATCCTGGAGCTCCTGATGGACTGTGATTGTGGACTAGAATTGGAGGAGGGGCTCAAGAAGGGGGTCCCTTATCCCTTCCCATCCTCCTTAAGGATCACCAGGCACTGGCACATCAGCCCCTGGGATGGGGGGGAGGTAGAGCAGGCTCCGAGAATGAGCTCAGTCACCACAGAGGGCACTCAGGAAGGGCAGTGGGTGGCAATAACCTACAGTTAATGGCACCAGCCGGCTGCACCCACAAAACCTGAAATAGCTGAGTCCTTTCCCCAGCCCCCCCCTTTATTCTCATTTCCATCCAAAATTTCATCTTCTGGGGGCTGTTACCTGGGAGAGAGCTGGGCCCCTGCCATGCTGGCCTTCTGAGCAGAATGGGGGCCTAGAAGCCAGGCCTCTGGGAAAGGTCTACAGCGATAGGTGGCCCCCCTCCCCACCCCAGCTCCATGTCCTGCAGACTCCATGAACTTCCCATCACCCCCCACCCACTCTCTAGGCCCATATTCTAAGGGTAGTTTCCTCCCTAATCACAGGCCTCCCCAGGACTGGTTATTAGCGGTGAGCAGGAGGAGGGTCATGGGGACAGTACATAAAGCTAGGGGCCCCTAGGCTTGGATAAAACTTCCAAAGGCTTTACTACACAAGCAGGGACACCTTTTCCCCGACCGCCACCCCAGTGCACCCAGTCCCGAGCCCGGAGAGGCCCTGCCATGGCTCCCACTTTGCTCCGCCTGCTGGCCCTGGCCTTAGGTAGGTACCCTCCGCTTACCACACAAAAGGGGGGCTGGGATGACTCAGGTTCTCCAATAGATAGAGCCCCTACTCCCATCCCACTCCCAGACATTGGCTCTCCAGCAGTTGAAATTGATTTCAAAATTGATCCAGGGATTGGTTCTCTCAAAGTTAAAGTCATTGGGAGATTATTTAGTCACCAGGTTTCTGGGCAGGACTCTAATAAGGAACGCTGGTGCCCAAGACTGGAGAGTGGATGGAGAGCTGCTCTCCATGCTGCAGCCACAAGGACGTAGCGTGCCCTTGAAGTGGTCCTTTCTCATTGCTTCTGGAAGATGCTTGGAGAGAAGGAATGAGCATGGCGCTCCCAGAGTCCTTTAAATTTCATTGTCCTGGGGAAACAGCCCTGTTCTCTCCACCCTAGTTTCAGCTCCTTCTCTGGACCCCACTTTGAACAGTCCAACAGTCAATAAAACAGTTTATCTCCCCTTGACCATAGTCTGGGGAAGATGGAACATATGAGGTGATGGCTCATGTTTAGATAACCAAAAGTGGATGGCAACCTCCGAGTAGGACCACTGAGCTTATCCCTGGAGTAAACTGCCTCCCACTCCTCCTATCTATGGAAGAACAGGAGGCATCGTATAGATGGAGAGGTTGAGTCAAGAGGGACTGGTCCAAGTGGTGCACAGCTGGGAGAAGACCCAAGTCTTTGTTTCCTTCAGAGCTGAGGGCTGAGGCCTGAACTCCCAGCCTGGAGGTTTTCCTTCTCAGGGTCATGATCAGGGGACCCCCTATTCAGGCCCTGTCCCCCTCTCTCTTTCCTATCCTAGCATTGTGCCAGGGGAGCTGCACGGAAGCCCAGCTGGATGAACTGATCAGACTGCACACTTTCACCCATGGGCTGGCCAACTTCAGCAGCTACGGTTGTCACTGTGGCCCTGGCACCCAGGGTGCCCCCATGGACAAGATTGACAAGTAAGGAGTTAGGGAGATCAGGAAAGAAGGGAGGGAGGAAGAAAGGAGGAAAGGAAGGAAGGAAGAAAGGAAGGAGGGAAGGAAAGAAGGAAGAGGGAAGGAAGGAGGGAAGGAAGGAGGGAAGGAAGGAGGGAAGGAAGGAGGGAAGGAGGGAAGGAAGGAAGGAAGGAAGGAAGGAAGGAAGGAGGGAAGGAAGGAAGGAAGGAGGGAAGGAGGGAAGGAAGGAAGGAGGGAAGGAAGGAAGGAAGGAAGGAGGGAAGGAAGGAAGGAAGGAAGGAAGGAAGGAAGGAAGGAAGGAAGGAAGGAAGGAAGGAAGGAAGGAAGGAAGGAGGGAAGGAAGGAAGGAAGGAAGGAGGGAAGGAAGGAAGGAAGGGAAGGAGGGAGGGAGGAAGGAAGGAAGGAAGGGAGGGAGGGAGGGAGGGAGGGAGGGAGGAAGGGAGGAAGGGAGGAAGGAAGGAAGGAAGGAAGGAAGGAAGGAAGGAAGGAAGGAAGGAAGGAAGGAAGGAAGGAAGGAAGGAAGGAAGGAAGGAAGGAAGGAAGGAAGGAAGGAAGGAAGGAAGGAAGGAAGGAAGGAAGGAAGGAAGGAAGGAAGGAAGGAAGGAAGGAAGGAAGGGAGAGAGGGAGAGAGGAAGGGAGGGCCCTAAAGTCTGGAAACCCCAGGTGATTTGGCCCATAGACCAATCTGGGCTATAGCAGGCAAGACTGAGTCGACAGCAGATCAGAATAAACCTGTTCTGACCATGGACTCCTGACAGGCAAAACAGGAAGGGATTGAGGAAGAAATGAAAGTCTACAATTTCTTATGAAATCTTAAACATTTCCCCTTTGTCCTCCAATTCCCCCTCTTCCCTCTTCCTACTACAACACCCTCTCCCGTTCCTGCTCAGCTTGAGCCTCTGGTTCCTTTCACAGGGCCAGAAAGGTCGGAAAGAGGAGGTAGGAAAAACAAGTCCTTTCACCACTAAGAGGGCAGGAGAGATCAGGAAACCATCCCTAGAACTAAGAGAGACAAAGGATGGAATGGGATGGGAGAGGATAGAACAGGATGAGTTGGAAGAAGGTGGGATGGGATGGGAAGGGATGGGATGGCCACAGAGACAAGAAGAAAGAGAGTGAGGGCAGGAGCCTCGGAGAGAGTGGGAGGTTTGGCCCAGTTTCCCCAACATCCCCGGGTCACTTCTGGGAAACGGAGCTCTAAGCCACTCACACACACGAGGGGCCGCCCTCCCTCCAGAGCTGTAACTAGGGAGAAGCAATGGGTGCTGTGGCAGAGCGCTGAAATCTGGAGGTAAAGGATGCGCTGTGTCCCCCGCATGAGCTTGGTCCCAAAGGAACAATCAGAGTACAGATGAGAAGCGATGGGAAGCCCCGAGCAGCCTCCTCTCCCCAATGTAGAGAGTCCTGACTGCCCGGCGGCCTCCACGCTCACAAATGGCTGAATTAGCCATAGAATGCCGATTGGAAGATTGTTTCCTTTGGGAAAGCTGTGCCCGAAGTGGGGAATGCTGGGATATTCTGCATCCCATCTGCCCTTGGAGGCAGGAGCACAATCACTTGATAAGGAGCTGCTATCTGGTTTGGGGGACCCCGAGGGAGAAGACACTGAGGGATGAAGGGCTCCTTCCCAGAAACCAGCTCCTCAGAATGCTCTCTATTCTATTCCCACGTGACTAGTCAGCCCCTGTTGGAGACTGCCAGAGCCCAGGGGCCCCCATCCCCTGAAAGGGCTCTCCCACTTTGGGTGGCTCTAACACTAATCAGGACAATCAGTCCTGTTGTACCCACTACCCCTCTTCAGGCTTTAGGGCCCAACTTTGGTCCGACTCCTCTTCTACTTGACTGCCTCTGAGCACTCGGAAACCATGACCAGGCCTTTGGGTCTTCTCCAGGCTAAAGACTCCAGTTCCTCAAGTTTTCTCCATGGGCCAAGGCCCTTTAGCTTCCACCTTGCTGATGATTTGGACCCTAGGACTGAACATAAGACTCCCCGGCACGCTGGTTCTCAATGCAGTCTATGCAGTTTCATTAGTTTATTTTGGCTCCCATAATCCCATTGGGGACTCATATTGAATGTGCAATCCACTGAGATCCCAAGATCATTTTCAACTGAACTGCTGACCAGGAGTCTCCCCCCGCTGCAGGTGCTGTCACAGCCATGACTGCTGTTACAATAAAGCCCAGGTGTTTGGCTGCACCCCCGGCTCCCACACCTACAGATACTTTAACCTGGGGACCAAGGTGAAGTGTGGTGAGTTCTAGAGTTTACTGTCAGGGAGGGGGAGGGGCTAGGAAGAGGAGGCAGCTGGAGATGCGCTGGGGGTGGAGAGGGGGCCCAGAGGGATCTTCTCAGTGGCCCATCTCTTGGTGTACCAGGTATGAACCTTGCTGCACCTCTATCCAGTTATTTTCCATAAAGAGGGTGGGGAGTAGGGAGAGGGTGAGAATATATGCTGAGGGGGTAGCCACAAAACCACGACAAAGGCCATGAGGGGAAAGGGCCCTGGTTGAACCCTCAATCTCTCCCCCATTTCCCAATTCCATAGTGAAGACTCGGGACCGATGTGAGAAAATGGTGTGCGAGTGTGACAACAAGATGGCCAAATGTTTCCGAAAATACCTGCCCATGTACAACCCTCAGCTCCAGAGCCTCCCGGAAGCCCCCTGCTACGGCCCCCGGCCCTTCTGCTGAGCGCAGGGCCATCCTCCCTGTCCCCGGTTTGCTAAGGAAGCCGCCGCCTGCTCTTCTCTGCAAAAAGGACACCCTGGCGCAGAAGACAGGGCACAAGCCCCCTTGGCAGCAGATTTCCCATCTACCTGCATCACTCAGGCATTAAAAGCTGGCATCTCCCCTGAGCTCACTGTGATTTAGGGCAGGGAGGGAGGGGATTGCTGCCCAGGACCAGCTATGGGGGGGTGCGATGGTATGGGGGGAAGGGCAGACAGGTTGGTGGAAGGGTTGGCCAGTGGCTGGATCTCCAGCCTCTAGGTCACGGCTGATCCCCAGGTCCTGATGCTTTGTACTCAGCTTTACTGGGGAAGAGGCACTGAGCTCCCCTTCCCCAAGCATAGTCCATCCCAGCTCAGCTTCAGGAAAGCTCCTGGAATGACCGGGGGCAAGGCCAGGGCCTAAACAGTTATACAAGAGTGAGCCGGCCATTCAGGCTAAACAGGGGGACGGATAATATAATGAACTGGGTCTCCGGCTCCTGAACGCTCACTAGAGCGTGGCCATCGGACATGAGACTGTGCTCTGCCGAAATGCTCCTGAGCGGGGCCACGAGTCTCCTCGGAGTGTTAGCCCCCCAGAAGACTAGGAGAGCCTCGTCCATAGGGCCTCTGAGCCTGAGAAGGACAAGGGTCCAGAGAAGATGGACGCCCACATGCAGGGCTCAGGGACTAGGGTGGAGAGACCTCATCCAGCCCCAAGGATAAAAAAGGATTGAGCCCCCTCCTATGGAACCCCTAACAAGCCAAGGGGCAAAGATCAGACTCAGCCCGGCTGAGCCCCAAGTTCTCTCCCCTTTTCCTCTGCCTTGAGGCTAGTGGGCAAAATCTGGAGACGGGGATGGTACAGAGAGACCCTCTCCCCTTTCCTCCCCTCCTGCTTCTGTGTCTCTAAAAGCAAACAAAACCAGGCAGGGACAGTTTCAGGCTGAAGGCCCGGCCCGGCCCCCCAGGGAGGAGAAGGGAGAGGCTATTGGTTCGAGGGGCTGACATGGAGGCTCTGCCGGTTGAGTTTCTCCGGGTGATGGGATGCCATGTGGGAGAACTCCCGGAAGATGTCCAGATAGGTGGTATCACCTGCAAGGAGTGGTGAGAAGAGAAAAGGAGGAGAGAAAAGAGAACAGATTCAGACCCGGCCCCCCACTCACTCCCGCCATGTTATTCAGGGGAGCGGGAAACCTCCAGGATCATCCTTAAAAGTCTGGCATCCCCAGAATCACTTCCTACCCTCCTCCCCCTCCGGTCCCCCTCCCCACTCCCACCCCCTGGGCCCCAGTGCTCACCTCCGGGCCTCAGTGGCTTTCCCCTGGCCCGCCTGAGATGGGAACTACTCTTCCCATTTCACAGTCTTGGGTCCAGTTCCCCACAGCAGAGGGGGGGACTAGACTCCCAGCCAGCCTACTGCTCTTCTGGAACTTCACAGGCCGAGCCCAGCCGGCCCCCATCGCTGGCTGCCCATGTGGTCATTAGAGGCATTGGGGAGGACAGAGCAGCTCCAGGCAGGGATGGCAGTCAAGGAAGAGAGGATCCAGCAGAAAAGAGGGTTAGTAAGTTTGCTCTCAGGAGAGGGCTGAGCTTTGTCCGCAGCTACACCAGCTAAAGTCGAGGTCAGGAGGAGGAGAGCTTCAGGGCTGCTCCCAAAGCCCCAGGACCCTGGAGGGGCGAGGGCAGGGGGAGCCCCTCGGAGCTACGGCCCCTCCCGGGCCTGAGGCAGAGCAGAGAGCAGAGACCAAGCAGCACACCAGGAGGCAAGAGGCCCCCTCCAAGGGCGTGCCCAGATAGCAGAGTCCCCCAGGCTGAGATCCCCGAGAATAAGTGAGCCCAAGCAGGAGCGGTGGGAGTGGAGTGAGATTTTTATTAAGAGGGTTTGATTCAGGAGACCGTGGAAGGAGAAAAGAAAGGCAGAGTCCCAGGTAACGGGTTCAAAAGGTTCAAACAAAGCTCAGAGCCACCGAGAGGCCGTTCCATCCTCAGGGGAGGGAGGGTGCACAGAAAGCAAGCAGAAGGAAACAGGTTAATTCAGTGTCGCACTTATTTACAGTGAGAATGGGGAGAGATGGGGGGCCGCCAGCCGGGGAGCCCATTCTGGCCAGCCTGGTCTCTGCGCTGCCTCTACAGCCTCCCTCTCCTAGGGTGGCAATTTGCATAGTGACACCCCCCTCCCTGACCCCTGCCCAGCCTGGCCTTGAATGACCGGAAGCTTAAAGCCCCCCCCCAGCTTCTCTGGCCCAAAGTCACCCCCAGCTATGACCCCCCCCTGCCCCATCCCTATCAGCCATAACCTATGCCCCTTTCTGTCCGGGGGCGGGCAGAGGGCTCTGTGAGCATGCCCCCTCCCCCACCACCCGTCCCTCAGCAGTGTTACAGCCTGACCCTCCCCAATCTGGGCCTTCCCCAGCCCACGCTCCCTTTCATCCGGCTCCCTCCGGCCCAGATCCAGAAAGCACCAGCTGTCAGTGTGTGGTGAGCTCCTCTCCCCAAGGGGCTCTTGGCTTCCCAAGCTACATGGAGACCCCGTCCCGGAGCAGGGGAAGGAAGCAGTCCGGCGGGTCCCAAGCCCTCAGAGCTCCTGATTAAAGGAGGGGACTGACACCAGAGCCCCAAGAAAGGAGGAAGAGGAGGGAGCCCAGTCCAAAGTTAAAGGCTGGTGGGTCCCCTGTAAAAAAAACCCAAACCCTCCAAAACTCAGGGAGGGGAGATCCAGGAGGGAGCATTCACAGGACTGTTTGTCTATGGAGCTGTGGGCTAGGACAAAAAGGTTGGACAGCCCCATCCTGGGACAAAGCCAGTTCCCTTGACCCTTTCTCCTTCATGGCCCCTCCCCGCTTCCCTGGGTCCCCAGGGAAAAT
This sequence comes from Sminthopsis crassicaudata, assembly GCF_048593235.1. NCBI lineage: Eukaryota > Metazoa > Chordata > Mammalia > Dasyuromorphia > Dasyuridae > Sminthopsis > Sminthopsis crassicaudata. The sequence goes on along the minus strand of NC_133619.1, from coordinate 635,245,678 downwards.
AAGCCTCCCATCCATCCATCCGTCCAGGCCGTGCCCAGGAAGATCTGTCTGGGAATAAGAAGTCGGGGCAGAGAGATGGACACTTGAGAAAGAAGGGGGGGTCAAGAATTCCGTCCAAAAACCGAGACGGCCCCAGTGAGTGAGGGAGGGGGGTGGCGGTACAGGGAGGGACGGCCAGTTAAAAAAAGTCTGAGAGCGGCACGCAGGGCGGCACCCCAAGATGCACTGTGGGGGGGCACCCAGGGTCTCCGAGCCCCCAACTCAGCCGGCCCAGGGCCTCTGTGGCAAGCGCCACGCCGTGCAAATCCAGGGCCCAAACCCGCAACACAAACGTGGTGGGAAGTAAGAAAAGTGCACAAAGTTGCTTTATACAATGACTCGCAATAAGGTACCGATACATTATTCTCCTTCAAAGGTCTGGGGGCCACGGCGTCCAGTCTCTGTTGCCCTGACAGGCCCTGCGTCAGGGACAGCGCCGCCGCCCGCCAGGGGGAGAAGGGACCCTGGGGGACAGTTGGACGTGGCCAGCCACGCCGTCCGGCCAGAATGCCAGCATTCGGGGGCCAAGGGGGTGGCGTCCTGAGCCTGGCTCAGGACTGGTCAAAGGAGACTTGGGCAGCTGCCGAGGGAGCCCAGGCCCCGGTCAGGGCGGATCCCCACCAGACCAGGGTCCTTGAAGATCAGCCTTGGGGGGGGGGGGTTGTGGCGTTGGGCCGAGGATGCTTCGCTGAGGTACGTGGGTCTGGGTCCTCTAGACAGACTCTATTTCTCCCCCTCCCTCTCCCAGGCCAGGGCAGAGCAGCTCGGGATGTCTGGGGGGTGCTGACAGGGGGCTCGGGGTATGAGAACGGGCCAGCGTGACCCAGGGGCCTCGGGCGGGAGAAAGCTCTCTCCAGCCCTAACGGTGCAGGGCACGGGGCGAGCAGCGGGACGGGGCGACGGGTGACTGGGATCTGACCTGGTCGTGGAGCATGCGAGGTGGGGGGGAGGCGAGGGGGCAGGGACTTAGAGGAGATGAGATCTGGGGAGCTCCATTGCACCAGACCCAGAGGGGGAACCACGTGCCTCCGGTCAGAGAGGGTCCTCCCCCACTGCCCGTCCCGGAGGACGGACCGGGAGGGGCTCCCCTGCTCCGTGGGACCCTGAGGCTGCCCCGGGCCCCTGGCTGATCTGTCAGAAAGTGGGCCCGGCTTCCAGGCCCCACTCTCTCCCCCTCCCCCATGTCCCCTCAGGGACAGAACAAAGGAAGAGGGGAGTGGGGAGGGGGATGGGGGCTAACACTCATCAATCGTAAGGCTAATGAACTCCTGGATACATTTCCGGTACTGGAGCTCAGTGGGGCTGCTGCCCGGGTATTGACCTGGTTGTCCAAGGGGTCCCTCAGCTTCTCTCATCTCCTCGTTCATCCGAGCCAGCCGAAGCCTGGGGGAGAGACGGCGGGTTACGCGCCTGCCTTGGGCACCTTCCACGGGCACGTGTGTACATACAGACACACATATATGCACATACAAACACACATGTGCATGCAGATGGCAGGCTACATGCCCCGCCTTGGGCACCTCCCACAGACACACACACACATGCGTACATGCACACTTACACAAGACAGCGGGTTATGTGCCCGCCTTGGGCACCTCCCCCCACACACACACTCAAATCCCCGTTCACACAATCACTGCTCTGTGGGTCGCTCACGCCTGATTCCCCGTGGCCCCTTTAAGGGTTTCTTGGCGGGCGGCTCTGCCCCGGCCACACTGAATCCGAATGGCTGCTGACGGAGGCGCACGCAGGTGAGCTCTCCCCAGGGGTCACAAAGCGGCACAGGGGCCCCCTCGGCTGAATGACACGGGACCCTGGCGCAGGCGGCCCAGCAGGGCGAGCCCTCATCGGACAAGGGCTCCGTGAGCAAAGCAGAAGGAATTAGCTCAGAAGAAACGCGAGATGCAGGGAAGCCCCGGGTGTTCACGGGGACCATTTGTGTCCGGCTGTGGCTCTGAGCTCGTGCTCGTTCGATCGGCTGTGGTCGGACACTGGCCAGACTCTAGCAGAGGGAGGTCGTTCCAGCCCCCTCTGAGGGGGAAGGACCAGCAGACCCTGCCAGCGTCACACGGCTAGGAAGCATCAGAGGCCAGATGTTGCTGACCCCAAGCCCAGTGCTCTACCCACTGAACCACCCAGCTCAGCCAAGTCCTTTTTTCTTAGGACCCCTGACTCTGTGTTTTTTCCTTCGAATCCAGAACCAGGAAGAAGCATGATAACCACACACACACACACACACACACACACACACACACACACACACGTTGTTTTCCCTCCTCCAGTCCCCCGTCCTCTCCCAGCTCTGACCCGAGGAGGGGCATTCCCAGGACCCTCCCACTCACAGAGTAACAATATCAGCGTTGGCAGCCTGGACAGCTATGGCCAGAGGGTCCTGTTGGTCTTGATCCAACGCGTGCTGGTCGAGCCCCACGCTTTAGGAACAGACAGACCTGTCTACAAGGGGGAGGAAGGTCAGGGGGCGTGGGAACCCACAGCTCCCTCCCCCGGCACTGCCCCGAAGCCGTCCAGGACACGGCCTGGCCTTGGCCCCGCTGGGCGGGGCGCTCACCCCGTGTGCCCCAGGTAGGTAGCGTGATGGAGAGGGGCCCGCCCCCGGCTGTCTCTTTGGTTCACGTCAGCCCCGTTTTGGAGAAGGAATTCACAGATGATCAAGGAACCCTGAAAGAGAACGGGAGAGTCAGCTGGATCTTGAGCCCAGCAGGCCAGCCCCATCACCCTCCCACAGCTTTGTGGCTCAGTCCCTAGGACTCTGGACCGGGAGTCAGAAAAACCCGAGTTAAACTCAGTCTCCGACACTTATAGCTGTCACTTAATCTGGGCAAGTCACTTAACCTCTGTTCCTGTCTCACAGAACTCTGAGGACCAAATGACATAACATTAATATTATATTATAATACATAACATAATAATACATAATTAGTGACATAATAAGGTCAGAATCGAGAAAGAGCTATCAATCTGTCAATCCTTTCCGTGTCCGGGCCGGGTGAGGTTTCCCATGTTGTTCCCTTAGCACAGTGCCTGGTATACAGTAGGTGCTTAATCAATTCCTTTCCCTCCCCCCCCCAGCCCATCCCATCTCCAGTGGGAAGACAATATCATTTCCCAGTATCTGCTAGACCTAGGGGACCCTTGAAGGGTAAAGACTTGGTAAGATAAGTTCCGGAGCCTCAGATAACAGCATTAAGCCAGGAGGGGCGATGAGCCATAGCGGGTAGAGAAAGTCTCCTCCCGGACATGTCTGGGGGTCCTCCCCCAAGTGCTCCTCTAAGACCACTGAGTGAGAGGAATAAGCCCGAGGTTCGGTCCCTGTCCTCCCGAAGCAGCTAGAGGGCGCTGCAGCGGATAAAGTGCTGGGCCGCCAGTCTCGGCTGTTCAGTTTTGGTCGTGTTCAGTTCAGGGTCTGTGACCCCAGAGATACTGGAGGGATTGGCCATTTCCTTCTCCAGCTCATTTTACAGATGGGAAAACTGAGACTTGCCCAGGGTCACTTAAGCCAGATTCTAATTCAGAAGGATGAGTCTCCCCATCTCTGGGCTTAGAACTCTGCCCACTCCGGCACCTAGCTGCCCGGATCAGGAAGATCTGGATTCGAATCCAGCCCCAGACACTTACTAGCTGTGTGACACTGGGGTGAGAAGTGAGGAGGATCTGAGCTGGGGAGAGCAGTGGCCATGGGGGCAGAGGGCCATATGAGAGAGATGCTGGGGGGTAAGAAACTCTACTCCCTCCCCCGCCCCGCAACTCCCAACAACACAAGCTCACTAGCTCCTTAAGGGCAGGAGATGCTTTATGTTTGCCCTCTCACCAGGGCCTAGCCAGAGTGCGAGGCAAACAGCAGGTGTTTAATAAATGCGGGATGCTGGTTGGTAATACTAGCTGGTGTTTAGGGAGCACTTTGAGGCTCCCCATCGCTCACCCCCAGCACTGCCTGGATCAGCGGCGTCTTGCCCTCGTCCTCCTCGTTGACCCAGTTCACCTCGGCCCCGTGGGCCAGGGCCTCAGCCAGGACGGGCAGGTTTCTGGCTCGGGCCGCCCTGTAGGCCAGCAGGCCCGGGTGCACTTCCCGGCCGTCCTCGAGGTCCCAGTTCTCGCGCTCCCCCTCACCGCTGGAGTCTTCGGATGCTTCCCCCTCTGGGAGGGGAAGAAGGAGGGGGAGTGAGGGGAGCATCCTCCTCCCTACCACAAGGAAAGGGAAGGGGCCCGGGGCCTGGCCTGGGAAATGACATCACAACCAGGCCAGAACCACAACCAAGGGAGAGCAAGTGGGACTTCATCCCAAGTCACTCACATTTAACGGGCTCGTTTCTAGGTGTACACTACTCCCCCCTCCCCCTGCAGCGGCCAGCCCTCTGGCACTGAGGAAATCCCAGGACAGCATTTCTCCTTGTTCTTCTGTCCCAGCCACCCTCCTTCCTCCTCCCTCCACCACACACTCCAGGCTTGCAAGGGTCTCCTTCCAGCTTTAAGCACCTGATCCCTTCCTGGGCAGGGAGGCCCTAAGCCCAGGCAGGTGACTTGGGGCTATGAATGATAGAGCTGGAGCAGAGGAAGAGTATTGCTTTGAAGAAGGCATGTGGACAAATGTGGAGAAATGCTAAGTGTGGTTGATTAAGGCCTAGTGTAACGCTTGGAGCCCCCTCCTTCACCCCAGCCCTTCCCTGAGGAGCACACACCTTCTTCCATGACACTGTCCACCACGGAGCCAAAGACCAGGATGTCCGAGCTCCCGTCGGTGCTGCCTCCGAGGCCACTGTCGCTGCTCAGACCTGTGGGGCCAATGGGAGATGGACCCGGGGCCCTGAATACAAGGCCCAAGGACTGCGGGAGCAGCATGCTGGGAGCCTGCCTATGGGCCTGCACAGCAGGAGAAACACGGGACGGGAGGGGGCCTGAGCCGGGAGAAGGAGGGGAAGCTTTCACAGCACAGCCGGGGCTTGGAGGAAGGAAGGACACGGCCCACCAAGGGCCCCGAAGCCCAGAAACCCGATCTCCCCCGCCCTCTGCCCTGGGGAACCCAGAAAGGGCCAGCGGCCTGAGACTGGAGGGGCTCGCGGCTCGGTCCTTTCTCCGGCCAAAAGGGGAAAGAAGCTGGGCGGACAGAGGGGGGGAATCATGTTCCTCACAACTGTGGCGCCCAACCTCCCACCCCCAGACTAGAAGGGAGAAAAGAAAAGAAATTCTGTTGAATTAGAGTTAATTTCTAGGCCCCTGGTAAATAAGAGCGTGGGGGACTGAATGGGTGGGGGCAAAACAAGCAGAGGGGAGGGGCAGACGTGGAGATGGGGGGACGGACGTTCACTCAACTAAGTCCCTGGCTCCAGGCGAGAGCAGTCTTGTTCCAGGGACACAGAGATCACAATGAGGGTCAGACAGACACACGGACACACAGACAGCCCCTGCTGTGGCGAGCTGGGAAAAGGGCTTTGCCCCTAGATCACAGAACTCATCATCTGACCTCTTAAAGGATGGAACTGGCCTCTTAAAGGTTACTAGTCCCGCTGCTTCATTTTACAAGGGAGAAAGCGGTCCCAGTGAGGGGATATTATTTGTCCAAGGTCACAAGGGTAACAAGTAGCAGAACTGAGACTGAATCCAGGTCCTCCGCTCTTTCCACAATACCATGTACCAGTAGCTAGCGTTAGACTCTGCCCTGCTCCAGGAGGGCATGAGGAGAGTTTAGGAAGTCCCACGCCCTCCCTCACATCCCTCCCAGGCTCCCTAGTTCTCTTGCCCCCCCCCCAGGACAGATCCAGCCAAGTTTCCAGATTCTAATCCCAGAGCTCCGAGCTGACCCGGCCCCTTAGGCCAGCCTCAATTTGCCTTGTCAAAGGCGAGACTGAGAAGCAAATTTGTAACCCAGGAGTAGATAAGAAGTATTTCTTTGTTACTATTCTAGGGGAATGTCTTTAATAATTGGTCTGTGAGAGAGGGAATGTGGAAAAACTTGCCTCTGGATCAAGAAATAAGTCAAGGAGCACCAAGGGGAAAGGAGAGAGAAAAAGGTCCACTTATTCCCAGAGCCCAGGCCTTCTCTGAGGGAACGATCTCTTCCCTCAACTCTGGGGACTGAACCATTCCTAGCCCTGCCTTCCCTGTCTCCCCTTGCTTTTCTGATCATATCTTCAGTGGCAGCCATGATATCAAGGCCATTTAAGGGGATCCCCGATCTGTTTCCCGAGAAGAAGAAAAGGCAGGAAGAAAACCACTCTGCCTTCTGCTCGAGTCACCTTCCCAGAGTTCAGTTCGGGTCCATCCTGGAGCAGGGGCCATGAGAGGGACAGAGAGACCTTGTGACCACAACTCCCTGCTGGCTACTCTGCCACCGAGGATGGGAACGCCTGATTCCTACCAGCCGCTGGCCAAACAAAACGAAGAGGCATTGGCTTCTGAACCGGATAAGCTTTTGTTTCTGATGGGAACCTACGGCTCATGTCTCCCCACGGCCACGAGACCTTTGGCCCAGAAGGCTATAGTCCGGGAGTCTGTGTTCTCATCCCCTAAAGGGGCAGACCACAGTCTCTCTAGCTCCCTGCCCATCCCAGAGCACTCGTGGAACAGCAAAGTGCACAAGTAGACGGAGTTCTGGTCTTAGGAAGACCCAAGTTCAAATATGGCCTCAGACACTTACTAGCTGTGTAATCTGGCAAGTCATTTAGTCTGACTCAGTTTCCCCAACTGTAAAATCAGGATGATATAAAGGCACACCTTTCTCCCGGGGCTATGATTATTAGGATCATCCTAGATAATATTTGTGAAGTGATTTTGAAAACTGTTAAGTAATATAAGTAAATATATAGAAGTAATATAAAAATGCTAGCTACCATTATTATTATAATTATTTCACCTAAGGATGTCGGACCTCTCCTGCTGAGGCCTTCCTTTACTTCTCTATGATTATCATTGGGACACTAATGTTTCTGGGATGCATTAGTATATGTACATATACAAAGGGATGTACATACAGGGACGACATAATCACTGTCCTTTGGTTATCTCTTGCTTCTGCCCACTATACTTCCAGTGATGTACCCCGCACCCCACGGGTGTTCACGGTTTCCCACAAGTTCACCAAGAAGGGTGTTAAGGAGAACGGCCACTCTGCTGGAATCCTCCTTCGATTTCACCTCCCATCAGAAGAGGACCAATGTCACATGACTAGGACGTCTCCTGCCCTTCTTCCCAACGTGATAAGGAATAATCTTCCCCTAAGAAGCGTCAGGTCATGGAAGCTAGAGCTCAAGCCTAGGGACTGAGCTAGCCTGGCTGTCAGATCCTAAGCAGGTTATCCCACTTTTTAGAACCTAAGCAACTCTTGAAGAACTGCATGGGAAGCCATTACCAAGCCAGAATTGACAACTAGGGGAAGCAGTGTCCCCAGAGACAAACTCACGGGGTCACAAATGTAGTAGTGAAGGGACCTTGGAGTCCACTAAATTCAATTCTCTCTGACAGATAAAGAAACTCAGGGCTAAGAGAGTGAATGGATGTGCCCAAGATCAAGGGAAGTTAGCATTGGGAGAAGCTCCTGAGGTCCCGAGATCCAATCTCTTCATTCAGGAATAGGGACCTGTCCAAAGTCACAAGTTTAAGAGGAAGGATTTGAATTTGGGCATTGTAATCTCAAAGTTGGTGATCCTCCCATTGTACCAGGAGGTCTTTCAATAAGGAAAGGGAGAAAAAACAGAAAAGGAGAAGGAAAGGAAGAGGAAAAGAGGAATGAAGGTGGAGCAGGAGGAAAAGGAGAACAGTAATATTAAACAGGTCAGACAGCTCACGTTCCTGTAGCCTTCTCTAATTTACAAAGTGCCTTTCCCCTGGCATGCTTGTGAAATGGGTAGTATAATGAGTATAATGATCATCCCCATTTTACAGATAAGTAGATAGAATCAGAAAGGAGATCTTTCCTTAGGTCACACAGATTGTAATTAACGAAACGGATTCACATCCAGTTCTTCTGGCTTCAAGGTTCATTGTTCCTCCATAAGAAGACCTCAATTTGCCCTCTCAGAACTAAATAAATCTAACCACAAAATAAACAAGAAAGAAGTTAAGGAAGTGAATAGAATTTTAGAAAAGTTGGATATAATAGACCTCTGGAGAAGACTGAATGGGAATAGGAAGGACTAAATCTTTTTCTCAGAAGTACATGGCACCTACAGAAAAACTGACCACGTAAAACCTCACAATCCAATGTAGAAAGGCAGAAGTATTAAATGCATACTTTTCTGATCATGATGCAATAAAAATTAATAAAGGCCCTAGAAAGATAAAAAAATTAATTAGAAACTAAGTAATTTATCCATTTCCCTACATAACTACATTGATCTAGCTATTATCCCCAATTCTACAAGCCCTCTCCTTGAAATGGAGTTCTAGTTAGGTGCCCTTGAGATAACATCTCTACAGATCTCTGGAGTCCTCATGGTCCATCAGAGCCCCACAATGCATCTGAGCAAAGTGTTTCCTTGGAACAAGCAAAGTTCTAGCCTGAGCCCGTTGGCCAGGGAAGTCGGGGAGGGGTAGGGGACATGGGATGAGGTACGGGACACAGGAGTAGAGGAAGTGCTTGTCCCCTCTCTCCCTCCCTCCTCTCCGTGCAGGCCATTGCTCCGAGATTACCTTACCTCCGGCCGGGAGGCACGCCTCAGTGCCCCCGGGGCCCAGGCCACTGTCCCACTGACCAGCTGCTGGGGGGGCCTGCGCAGACATGTGGCCAGCACCTACGAGGAAGGTGGATGGAACAGGACGGGGATTAATGGGGCAGAGCTCCTGGAAGCCGGAGGGGATGGGCAGGAGCCCAGTGTCCCCCAATCCCAGGATGGGGTGGGGGTACTAGAGATCCAAAGGAGGGGACTTGTCTTGACCCTGCACTGTAAAGAGCCACAGATGTGTCATCCCGGTCCTAGCTCTGAATTCCTCAGCTACGCCAGAGGCCCCGAGCTCGAGAGACAGCAGAGAAGGTGGAAACAGGAGGAAGGGGAGGGCAAGAAACGAGCGGCACTGTGCCCACCCCACTGCCCGCTCACTTACTTCTTGGTCCTGCCCCAGCTGCTCCTGTGTCAAAGTAGGAGAAGAGCGAATCCAACTCGTCAGGGCAGAAGAGAGAGTCGCGTCGGAACTTCCGCTCCAAAGTGCTGGCTGAGGGGGAACAGAGTATATGTGAGGGCTTTGCTCAGCACCCCCATCCTCCACGAGGCCTCGGGCCTCTGAAGCTATCAATACCACCCAGATCTCCCCAACCCTACTCCCTCAAGGCTAAAAGAGGGAGCCGGAGATGGCGAGAAAACCTCTGGCTCCATCCGAGCATCAAATGGGCGCCTAGTGATGGCTTCCCCTTCTCTTCTTGCCCAAGGTTTTAAAGTGGAAGCAAGGGAAAGGCAGAGCCTGAGGTGGACAGAGACTCTTAAAGTAAAGCTGCAGAGGCTAGTCTTGCAGCTGGGCCTCCAGCCCGGGATCCAGACTGAGCAGGGCTTCCAGGGATGTCTGAAGAAGCCATGGCAACAGATCTGGAGCAGGCTTAGAAATTTCCCACGTCCCAAGCTCTCATTTTACAGGGGGCGGGGGAACTGATCCCCAGAGAGAAAGAACACATCCTGAGTCACACTGCTAGCTAGGACCCCAGTGCTCCCGGCTCTTTCCACCACAGAACTCTGGTCTCAATCTCGCTGCTGTGGAACACCCCCCACAAGACCCTTCCCTAGGGGACAGAGCCTGGAGTGCTGCGTTTAGGGAAGAGATGGGTGGGAAATGGGAAATGGGGGGGTATTCACTTGGCAAAAGATGCTGAGGAGATTTGAACTTGCAGAATCTACCAGCAGGAGCCGCTAGATGGTGCAATGGATAGAGCAGCAGCTCTGACATCAGGAGGACCCGAGTTCAAATCCAGCCTCAGATACTTAACACTAACTAGCTGTGTGAATCTGGGCAAGCCACTTAACCCCAATTGCCTCAGCAAAATAAAGAAACAAACAGGATCTATGAGCACAAAAACCAAGGGGGGAGGGCAGGAAAGATCCGGGGTACAAGGTCCCCCCACCTGATGACAGAGCCGCAGGGGAGATGGCGGCAGGCTCTGGCCGGAGCTGGCGCCGCATCCTGGGGACCCGGGGAGAACTGTGGTGCCTTCGGCACTTCTTGGTGCTCCACCGCCGTGGTTTGGGCTCTCCTCCACCACCCGTCTCCATGGCCTCAGCCCCTGACCCTGGGAGCTTCTTCAGAAACTTTCTCTCCACGTATTTGACCTTGATCCAAGCTTCCTTGTCCTGCCTGAGGAGGAGAAGGTGGAGGTTAGGAGTCTCAAAGGCTGGGCCTCAAGGGCCCCGGGGCCATGGGAGCTACTGACAGGCTCTGTGAGGGCCCGCAAGGCTGATCTGAGATTCCTGGAGGCCTTCTGCTCCCACAGCCCGGGCCCTCGAGTCCCAGGTTTCAGCCATAAATCCCTGACTTTTAACTTGCTTAAGTGTCACCTCCCCACAGAAAAACAGGGTAAGCTCCGTAAGAATGGAGAAGTCTATTTCTCTCTGTGACTCCCAGGAGCGGGCTGTCTGTGTGTGTGTGTATGTATATGGTATATGTTCATTTATTATATATATATATATATACACACATATATACTATAGTTTAATATATAGTATATATAGCATATATATTACAAATATAGTATAGTTTTAAAAATAGTAAGTGCTTAATAAATGCTTATTTATTCTCCACACTCCTCCCCGTCTTTTATATCTGACTCCACCTTCCCATGGTCCTCTTGTTCCAGCCCTTCTTTGCCTCTAAATCAATCTTCCAGCCACCTCCTGATCCCACCCCTCCGTCTCCTTAACCCATGACCCTGCCACCCCTGCCCACACTTCCTCTGAGCCCACTCTTCCATCTTCCTACCTCCTGACTTGCTCCCCACATCTTCCCAGCCTCTCCTGCATCTCCACCCTTGACCCCATCTTTGACCCTCCCAACTCCCCCTCCCCCTCCCTGCTTCCTCCTACTCCCTCGACCTAGAACACTACTCCTCTCTCTCCACCAGAACGGCTTCTATCCTTTCGTCCATGTTCTAGTCCCTCTGCCCTTGACACCATTCTGCATTCCCCCAGCATCTGAGCCCACTCCAGCCAATGACTCCATCTCGCCATTGCCCAGATTTCTGTCCCTCTAGCCTTGACATCATCAGCTCTCAGCATCGGAACCTGCTCTTCCACCCCCTGCCCATGACCCTTCAGACCCTGAGCCGTTCCTTCGTCTCTCTCCCTATGACCGTATCCTTCCATTTTCCCACCCATGAACCCTTCCCTCTCTTTATCTACCTGGGATCGCTTTCCAGTGTGAGATTTTTTTTTTCTGCTACTACCCTAACTCTATCCCCTAATCTCTGATCTTGCCCTCCCCCCATCCTCCAACCCCAGCTCATCTTTGACCTACTCACCTGGAACTGGAGGCTGTCGGCTTCTGGAGGCCCAGCTCCTCACACTGAGCCTCATAGATCTGGTTCACGGTGCCGTTTCCGAGCTCACACATCAGCTGTAGCAGAAGATCAATAGGGTTACAACACACAGCCCCAACACCTGCCTTGGGTCTTTAGGGAGGACACTCACCTTCAGCAGCTCTGGCTCCCAGGAGTCCAGTGTCAGGGACCGGACCTTGGAGCAGTGGACCCCCAGACTCCTGGATTACAGAGAAGGAAGGGGAAACGGGAAGTCAGAGAAGGGGCCGAGTTCAAATCCAGCCTCCCCAGGGCTGATGGAGGCTAACCCCCAACCACATATAGCTCAGGGAGCCTCTCCCCTGGGGAGGGAGGGGGGCTCATCTCCTCAGGCGCAGCAGCCCAAGCTGGAAGTGATTAGCAAAGGAAATCTCTTCCCAGACTAGCTTTTCTTGATGCATTCCAAAGCCAGATGAAAATGATTTGGGGATTATCCCAAGCTCGATTGCTATAGAGATTACCCAGAATGCTGTTCTCTCCACTCCCCAAAGGCAGAGGAAGCTGCACAAACCCTCCTGAGTGGTCAAAGGAACTTGAGGCTGCCAGAGACCCCAGCCCTTCCTGGGCATGAATACTCCCTCCAGCATCCCAGCAGTCATCTGGCCTGCTGAGAGACCTCCAGGCATGAGAAACTCCTTCCTTCCAAAGGATGGCTATTGCCCAGGTTTCCCGTCTAGTGAAGATCATCTGTAACTCCTCTCCCCGACTTCCGCCACTGGAGGGGATGCGGGGGAGCTCTTCCCTCTTCCCCATGCCAGCCCTTTAAACACTTGAAGGCAATAAGTATGTTCCACCCCCTCCCAAGCTGTTTTTCCTACATACAGGCTGACCATCCCTAGTTCCTTCAACCAATCCTTGGCCCCCACCTTGGGATGCCTTTTGGCTCATTAATGTTCTTTCAGAACCGGGCACCCGTCCCATCCATTGGGGAATGGCAGAACAAATCGTGGGATGCGATCGTGATGGGATATTACTATGTTAGGAGGAATGAAGAGCAGGAAACCTGGAGAGACAGATTCGGATGAACCGATTCAAAGGGAAGTGAGCAGAACCAGGAAAACATGGTACCCAATAAGAGCCGGGCTGTGCACCGCGAACGGTGATACAATAATCCGAGACAATCCCAAAGGCCCCACGAGGAAAAATGTTAGCCGCAGCCAGAGAAAGAACTGATGGAGTCCGAACACAGATTTTTCACTTTTTTGTACTATTTTCATGGTTTTTTTTTCCCTTTGGGTCTGTGCCTTCTTTCACAACATGACCAACGTGGTAATGTGTTTTGCATGATTGAACATGTACGACCTACATCAAAGTGCTTACCATCTCAGGGAGAAGGCACATGAGGGAGGGAAAGAGAAAATTTGGAAGTTTTAAAAAATGACTGTTAAAAATCATCTTTACATGTAACTAGGGACAATTTTTAAATTTAAAAATTAAATTTTATTAAAAAATCAATAATATATAATAATAATAAATGGATGGATAAATAAAAAATTGGGATTCTAGCACTGAAAAGGATGATGATGGGCATGATGATGGTAGTGGTGGTAGTAATAATAATAATAATTATAATAATAACAACAACACAGCTACTATATGTCAGGCATTGTACGAAGGATTTAAAAATATGATCTCGTTTGATCCTCATCCCTGTCCTGTAAGGTAAGGGCCGTTACTCTCTCCATTTTGCCATTGAGAATATGAGGTAAGTGACTTGTCCAAGGTCACACAGCTGCTACTTATTGAGCCAGATCTGAACTGACTCCATTGGGCCACCCAGCCGTCTATCTAGGGTGCTCCCCATGTGTCCAGACCAGAGCAGAGGCCACAAGGGAGAACTCCCGCCCTCTCTATCCTCTTGGTCTCAATGCAAGATCAAGGAGAGGTCAGCCATCTGTCCCCAATCCCACCCAGAGGCTGAGAGGAAGTCTGGTATCAGCCCGAGGCCCTTAGCCTGGGATCTCCAGGGCTATTTCTGGGGCCCCTGCACAGAGGGAGCGCTGGGCCCTGGGCATCGAGAGCTGGGTTCGGGGTGTCCCTCTTGCACTCACCAGCTGTGTGACCCCGGACAAGTCAGTCCATGCTCTGAGACCCAGTGTGTTCATCCCCTAATGCAGATAATAAAGCCCATACAACCCGCCTCCCAGTGCTGATGAAAGGCAGTCTGCTGATTCGCAAACTGCAAAGTATTCCATCGACATCCATTATTGGTCGACATTTCCCACAGTCTTGACCTGAAGCTCTCAAGGCTCCCACCCAGAACCACAGCTATGTGCTCAGCTCAGGCCCCGGAGCCAGATTACTGGGGGCTTAGTCCAGGGTGGGTACAGGGCTGGGAAAGTGAGCGTTCAAATCCCAATGACCCTGGGTAAGACCCTCCACCTGAGCCTCAGTTTTTGCACTTATAAAATGAGGATAATACATGCTACCTCTGAGGTCCCAGAAGCCCCAGTCCTGGCCCTGATGTCCCTAAGGCCCAGGCCCCAACCCCGATGTTCCTATGGCCCCAGTCTTGAGCCCTGATGTTCCTGAGGCCCTGGCCCTGGCCTTGATGTCCCTAAGGCTCCAGCCCCGGCCCTGATGTCCCTGAGGCCCTGGCCCTGGCCTTGAGGTCCCTGAGGCTCCAGCCCCGGCCCTGATGTCCCTGAGGCCCCAGCCCTGGCCCTGATGTCCCTGAGGCTCCGGCTTTGAGCCCTGACCCCTTCTCCCCACATACACACCTGTGGATGCCTGAGCACTCGATGCACAGCAGGATGCCCAGGTTGATGCTGGCCCAGCGGGGGTCGGGTTGCCCACAGTCACAACACTGACCATTGCCCGCCACACTCTGCACCCGCTGGAGGATGCTCTCGCCCTTGCTGCTTCTATCCCTGGTGTCTGGGGCGGAGTCAATGCTGCTGGTGGATGGGGATGCCGTTCGGTCTAGTCTCTGGGAAGGGAGAAAGCCGGGGGTGGCCCCTGGATCAGGGGGCCTTCAGCAGAGCCAGGTCTGTCCTCCCCCCATCCACCATGGCCAGAGGACAGTGGTGTGCTGCTCTGGCAAGCCTGACCAGCAGGTGGCAGGGCAGCCCTAGAGTGCAGCCCCTACAGCAGGGCCCAGCCTCACCTCGATGTAGTAGCTGTCAGGGCTCTCCCGGTAAGCTGAGGCAATGCTGGCCTGGACCGCCTGCACCCAGGCCTGGCGCAGCTTCTCTGAGTCAGCCTGGAGCATGCAGCTCCTGGGAGGGAGGAGGAGGGGTCGATGTTGGGATGGGGCGCCGAGTGCCCGAGCTTCCCCGGGGAGCCCCCCCATCCCACGCGAGACTCCTCTGCACCGACTCAGGAGCAGGGACACCTCCTCCAGAAACCCCCCACCATCCTCCCCAGCCACGGGCAGGGCCCTTACTTTGTAGGGGAGACCACCTCGAAGCAAAACCTCCGCTCGATGTCCTCACATGGCTTCACAGTGCAGAGACGGAGATCGTCCACAACCACAGTCAATCCATCCTGGGGAGGGGGACCAGGGAAAGCCCAGACAGCTGGGCCAAAGAGCACGGACGGCCTCACGGGCCACCCCTGGCTGGCCACAGCGCTGCCCTCGGATCATAAAGCCAGTGCCCAGCCCACTGCACCTGCCCTACTAACCGTGGTATCAGTTCCTGACCCCTGCCTCTCAGCCCGGGAGCTCTTACCCACTGGTGAGAAATCAGGGTAATGGATCATGCCATATATGTGTATTATGTAGCCTCTCCTCTGCCCCCCCCCCATCTCAGCCCCAGCCCCCAGTGGCCCAACTCCCAGCCACTCACCTTGAGCTTCTTCTGGTAGACCAGTTGGCTGTTCTGGATGGAGAACCACCTCCTACAAGAAGAGAGTTTTGAGGTGCTAAGAGAGCCAGAACAACCGTCCTCCCCGGAACTTGCCCTTTCCTCCTGATACTTTCTCTCCTCCGCTTTTAGGTTAAACTCAAAGTTCTGTCTGATATTTAACAGTCCTTCGCCTTCTGGTTCCGACTCCTTCCCAGCCTTCTTGCGCATGACTCCCACTCCCGCAGGCTCTGCTCCAGCCAGGCCGGCCTTCACCACCTCCAACATTCTCTCTCAAGTGCCGCCTCCTTTGAGACTCTCTCCCAAGTCCTCCTGGAGTCAGCATCTCCCGTCCCCCAAGTACATTTTGGGGGCTTTACGCTGCCTTTACTTCTCTTCCAACATGCCATGTAAAATGTAAGTCCCATGAGGGCAGGGGCGCTTTTGTCCGTCCATTGTGCCCCAGTAGTGGGCACTTAACCAATGCTTGTGCAGCAATTCGCCATTCCCCCATGCTCCCCCTCATCTTCCACCACGTTCACCCCAAGTCTCACCGATTCCATGTCTTAAAGGCATTGCTGGCTCTCTTGAAGAGGTATCCCTCCATGACCACACCATTGGGAGCATCTACATCAAACTCCACCTTGGATTCATCATAGGAGAAGTCCTGAGGGAGTGCGGGAAGGAGAAGGGGTCAGAGAACCAGAGGAGACCCACCTAGGGCTCTCCCCCCTACCCAGCATGCCCCCCCCAATTGCATGCTGCAATTATCAAAATCTCAGCACCTCCAACCAACAGATTCATTCATCCCCCTCCCAGAAGGGGAGAGAGGTGCTAGGGAAGTGTCCGTGGTGCTGAAACCAGCTTCCTGTTCCAATCTAAGTCCCCCCCTCCCACCACCTCCTCCCCTCTGCTTCCTCCCCAAGGGTCTCAGAAAAATAGGCAAACTCACCTGCAGCAAAGTCTGAAGTCCACAATTTCCAAGGGGCAAGAGGGGAGAAAAGAAAATGAGTGAAGGACTCCCCAAGAAAGACAGTTCCCAACTCTCTCTACCCCTAACTCCCAGAGTATCTTCCTAATGAGAGTACTGTCAGATCCCCCAAAGGGCAATCCCACATTAGGAGGCCGTTCTGTCCCTATTTTCTCCTTAAAATGTCATAAACAAAACAAAAACAAAAACAAAAAACAGTCTTGGAAGTGTCCCTAAGGACACATCCATCACATAGCTCTCTGCCACCACCTCTGTTGAAGAGAGAAAGAAGTTTAAGAGGTTAGACGACCTTCCTAAGGTCACACAATGAGCAGAAGTGCCATCACTGGAACTCAGGACTTTTGACTCTCAATTCAACATTTTTTCCTAATTTTTTTTGTTGTTGTTGTTGTTGCTGAGGCAATTGGGGTTAAGTGACTTGCCCAGAGTCACACATCTAGGAAGTGTTAAGTGTCTGAGGCTGGATTTGAACTCAGGTCCCTCCTGACTTCAGGGCTGGTGCTCTTTCCACTGCACCACCCAGCCGCCCCTCTGTTTGACATTCTTTTCACTACAGCATAGGATTTCATTGAGAAATGATCCTCACGACTCAGCATTTTCACTCTTTTTATCATTGCTCGCTTGCATTTTATTTTCTTTCCCACTTTTCTTCCTGTTTGAGCTGATTTTTTCTTGTGCAGCAAGATAATTGTACAAATGAGTTTACATAAAAAAAGAGAAATGATCCTAACTACAGTTCCTCACATTTGTACACACTGAGTCACAGAGAGGGCAGGGGCCTTGCCCCATGTCACACAGCGGGCCAGTGACAGAGCCACAGCTGGGTCACGGGTCTCCTGCCTCCCTCTTCACAATCCTCTCATTACTTCCCCCCAAAAGTCACAGTGATTCATGGCCCTGAAGTCCCCCTGTCCTACATAATGATGGACCTATCCCCAGAGAGGCCATTCTTTGGTCCTTAAGTGACCTTGGACTTCCTGCTATTGAATCCTTTTCAGTCATGTCCAACTCTATGGCCCCATCTGGGGTTTTCTTGGCAACAATACTAGAGTGGTTTGCCATTTCCTTCTCATTTTACGGATGAGGAAACTGAGGCAAACTGGATTACGTGATTGCCCACCAGGACCACACATCTAGTAAATGTCTGAAGCTATATTTGAAGCCAGGTCCGACTCCAGGGCCGGAGCCCTAACCACTGTGCCACCTAGCTGCCCTGCCAATAGGTGGGACTACCTTCCGTCTATTGAAGCATCCAAGGGGAAAGGGGACAATATTCTCTACCTCTATCAATAGCAGCTGAAGGAGGAGGGATTTAAATTAGACACAAGTACTTTTTGACCTATGGTACAGTGGAGACAATACTGAATTTGGAATCTCAGGGCCCGAGTTCAAATCCCAGATCTATCACTCATCAACTTTGGCAAACCACTTGATTTTTCTGGGTCAAGGTTTCCTCCTCTGAAAAGGAGGGAGTCGGGTTAGAACGGGGGCGGGGGAGCCACACAGCACAGACCCAAGTTCAGTGACATTTGAGGATGGAGGGAGTTCTGGCAATGTGGGAGGGGGGCGGAGAAGGCTCTGTGGAGGAGGCAGGATCCGAGCGGAGTCTTAAAGAAAGAGAAGCAAAAGCAAAGATAAGAAGGAAACATTACAAGTGCAGAGGCTATTTTGGGCGCTGCATTGTGCAGGGGTTGTGTTGTGTCTGGGGTTCTGGCTTGGCTGGAAGCTAAACTGTACAGAGGGAAGAAGTCGTGCGGAAGAAGCTAGGAAAGGCAGGCAGGAGCTAGATGGTGGAGGGCCTAAAGCGCCAGGCCGGGATTGTACATTTGATCTTAGAGGTGACAGGGAGTCACTGAGAGTCCTTGAGCAGGGGAATGACGTGATCAGACCAGGAAAATGACTTTGGCAGACAGGTGCAAGACGCATCGGAGTGATTGAAATTCAAAGGGCCAATCGGGAAGTTATTACAACAGTCCAAGCAAGAGCAGACGAGAACCGAATCAGGGGGGTTGCTTGTGCAATTGAAGAGAAGGGGACGTGAATGAGAGCTGCCATAGAGGCAAAGATAGGAGATATGGATCGGATACAGAGGGAGGTGGGCAAAGGAAAAGGGCATCAGAGGTAACTCCCAGGTTAATGGGAATGACTAGAAAATGGTGCTGGGCACAAGGGCAACAGAAAAATCTGGAGGAGGAATAAGTTTAAGGCATAGTCTGAGACACTGATTTTGAGATGCCTCTGGAACATCCTGAAGTCATCCCTCAGGCAAGAGAGGAGTGAGAGCTCAAGAGAGGGAGGAGGGCTGGGTGGGAGTCATGCACCCAGAGATAATGCCTGAGCCTCAGGGAGGTGATGAGGCAAGAGGCAGAGACTGAGAGACTTCGGGAGACAGAGACACACAGAGACATTTAGAGAAATGAGACAGAAAAAAAAAGAGAGAAAGCGAGAAAAACAGCAAAATGAAAAGGAAAGAGAGATGTGGACAGAGGGAGATAAAAATAGAAAGTAAGATGGAGAAAGAGCAAAATAAATAAGTGAGACAGAGAGAGACTGAGAGATTTTGATAGAGAATCAGAAACTCTCAGAGATATACAGAAAAAGAGAGACAGAGAAATGAAAGGAAGGAGGGAGAAATGTGAAGAGAGGGAGATAAAAATAGAAAGTGAGATGGAGAGACAGAGAGAAGTAAGACAGAGGGGTGCGAGTGGGGCTACTGTGAGCAGAGGGAGATGAGAGAGAGAAAAGAGGGCAGAAAGGTCAGTATAGAATCTTGGGGGATGCCCACAGTTGGGGGGTAGGTGGAAAATAAGGATAATGATCCACCAAAGAGACTGAGAAGGAGCAGTCAGACAGGGAGGACAATTAGGAGAGAAACTCAAATGAGGAGGGAGTGCTCTACATTAATTGCAAGGAGATAAAAGGATGGATAATGAGAAAAGGCCAGTGGATCTAGCTGCTGAAAGCTGCTGGGCAATCTTAGAGAAGGCCTTGTCAGGCAAATGTCTGGAAATTGGATTTTAAGGAAGAGAGAAGTGAATGAGGTAGTTGGCAATGGAGGCAGCAAGGACTGAAGATTCTTACCCTAAGTGTGGCCAGGAAAAGTGAGGGAAAATATACGGCCGTTGTTTGAGGGGATGGCAAGCTCAAATGGGCATGAAAGAAAAGCTGGTAGAGAAGGAGACATTGAGAAGGTGAGATATGTGGAAGATGATTCCTGGAAGTGACAAGAAGGAAAGAAGGAAGGGAGGGAGAGAAGGAGGGAAAGAGAGAGGAAGGAAGGGAAGAAGGAAGGAAGGAAGGAAGGAAGGAAGGAAGGAAGGAAGGAAGGAAGGAAGGAAGGAAGGAAGGGAGAAAAGGAGAGAGGGAGGGAGGAAGAGAAGGGGAGGGAGGAAGGAAAGAAGGAAGGAAGGAAGGAAGGAAGGAAGGAAGGAAGGAAGGAAGGAAGGAAGGAAGGAAGACAAGCATTTATTAAGTGTCTACTATGTACCAGGCTAAGCTGTGCTAAACTTTACAAATATTATTTCATCTTGTCCTCACAACCAGTCTTGGAGGTAGAGGCTATTATTATTTTTACAATTGAGGAAACTGAGGCAGGTAGCAGTTAAGTGACATAGCGTTTGAGGGAAGATTCAAATTTGGGTCTTTTCTGAAAGCCAAGGCCAGTGCTCTCTCCCAAACCTGCAGCTCTAAGGCCCAAGCTCCCTCACTCCTGTCTGATAAACAGAGAGATGGGAGTAAAGGACAGGATGGAATTGTGGGAAATAGAGCTGGGGAGAAGGCGCTCACAGGAAATGGGCCTCTATTTGCTCAGCAAAGTAGGAGGCAAAGGCATCTGCTGTGAGGGGAGGAGGAGGAGAAAGAAAAGACTTGGAACAGATGATGAGATGAGTGGGACAGAAAGTCAACCAGGAATAAATACAAGTTTCATCACCATGCAATAGCAAGAGCCCATCTGGGATTCAATAAAAAGTGTGCAAGGACCCCGTTAGCATGGTGGTGATCGCCTCCTTTTAGAGGCAGCTGGAGGGCACCATAGTGCACAGGGCACTGGACGGGAGTAGGGAAGTTCTGAATTCAAATTTAACTTCGACATCTCTTTGAGTGGCCAATATAGATCAAAGTGGTGGGTCATGGTAATTGAGGATGTCAAGAAACTAGGAGTCCAGGATGTAGATGGGAACATAAGCATTTAGATTTTGCTCTGGAAGAGACCTCAGTGGCCATCCAGTTCAATCTGCCCATTTACAGGGAAGGAAACTGAGGTACAAAGCAGTTCCATGACTTATTCAAAGTCACGCAGGCTACCTGGCAAACCCCAAAAGCAGGATATGGGTCAAGAAGTATGAGAGTCCATGAGGAAGCTAGTGAACTCCTTAAGAAAGGAGGAACAGCCCCTCCTTAGAGACAATCCACTTCCCACTCCCAGCCTTTGCATGTCTTCTCCCCCATAATTGTGTCTGAGAAGTCCCTGGCTTCCCTCGAGGGGCAGCTGAAGCAATAGTCTCCAGGAGACCTCTCTTGACATACACCCCGATATTGCCATCATTCTCCCTCCTTCCCCATACTCCCTAGCTGCATCCAGTATATATTCTGTGTGTATTTATACATAAAGCACCGTTTCCCCTTCAGCAGATCATGTGTTCCTTGAGGGCAGGAACGATGACATGTGTCGAGTGCACAGAATTTGCTTAATAAATGCTCACTGATTGATTGGTTCTCTGCAGAGATGGGAGACTATAGTATAGTTATGTAATGGCTATATAATGTTGCTTATACAATTGGAGGGAGGGAGAGAGGGAGGGAAGAAGGGAGGAAGGAAAGAAGGAGGGGAGGGAGGGAGGGAGGAAGGAAGGAAGGGAGGAAGGAAGGAAAGAAGGAAGGAAGGGAGGAAGGAAAGAAGGGAGGAAGGAAGGAAGGAAGGAAGGAAAGAAGGAAGGAAGGAAGGAAAGAAGGAAGGAAGGAAGGAAGGAAGGAAGGAAGGAAGGAAGGAAGGAAGGAAGGAAGGAAGGAAGGAAGGAAGGAAGGAAGGAAGGAAGGAAGGAAGGAAGGAAGGAAAGAAGGAAGGAAGGATATATTAGGAAGTCTTACTGACCTGCTTCCCCCCCCCCAGCCTCAATCCTTTCCTTTTTCATTCTTTGTTACAAGGGGGAGCTAGTTGAATAGGAAGCAGGAAAAGATATACTTTAAAGGCATTGATACCAATTGGATTTTTTTTTTTTAAGTATGACCAAAAAAAAAAAAAAGAGAGAGAGAGAGAGAGAGAGAAAAAAAATTGAGAGGAAAAGTCCAACCGATCACAAGCATCAGGGAGCTGGGTTAGGTGACAGATGGAAGGAGAGATTGCTGAGTGATGGGGGCAGGGAGGGCCGGGGGAGGGGAATAAGATGCCAGTTCCTCCTCCTCCCAGCTCAGTGAGTCAGGGCTAGAAGGGAAAGAACAACGCGCCACTAGAAAGGAAAGTTTTCTGAATAGCCAAAGTCCCGAGACATAAAAAGACAGTAGAAAAATAAGGGGTTAATGATGAAGCAAGAATTGCAGAGGGCACGGAAAGAGAAATCAGCAGCTAAAAGGGATTGTGGTGAATGAGGAGGACAATGCAGAGACAGGTAGCAAGAGAAGGAGGACGTAACCTCCAGGAAATAGCAATAGCAGCTCTGCATCCTAAGCCCAGCCAAGCTTTGCCCAGGTCACATGGCCCAAAAGGGAGAATGTGGTCCAGGGAAATTCCGCAGGCAAAGTCCAAGAATCTTGGCAAACTAGGGTTTGGGCATCTGTGAAGAGAGATGGTTTTAATTTGAAGGCCAGGAGAGGGCTGGGGCTCAGTGAGAAGGACTCCTGCTTCTCTAGGGATCAGCAGAATGGAGATGAGTTTGGCTGACAAGGCAGCAGAAGGACAAGCAGTGAGGATGGACGGCATGGAGAGTGCGTCTCACACTCACGAAATTGGCAGCAATGGTCAGTGATAGAAATACCCCAGGCTGGAGAGGCTGGAGGCAGCCAACGAGCACCTGGACCGTTCTGGAAAACAACTAGGACTTAAGCCTTATCACAGTGCCGCAGCTACCTCCCCATGAGTCCATCGGTTCTGTTTAACTTCTTATTGTTGCCAATTGGTTGGCAAGGAGTAAACTATATCAATAAATTACTTTGGGATAAAAATAAATGATATCGATAAAATATTTTAGAAAATAAAATACTTGGAGTAGCTAGATGGCACAGTGGATAGAGCACTGGCCTTGAGTTCAAATGTGGCCTCTCAGACACTTACTAGCTGTGTGATCCTGGACAAGTCACTTAACCCTAGTTGCCTCACAGAAAAAGGGAGAGAGACAGAGAGAGAGAGAGAGAGAGAGAGAGAGAGAGAGAGAGAGAGAGAGAGAGAGAGAGACAGAGAGACAGAGAGAGACAGAGAGAGGGAGGGAGGGAGGGAGGGAGAGGGAGGGAGGAAGGAAGGAGGGAAGAAAGAAAGGAAGGAAGCAAAAAGGAGGAAATGAAAAAGGAAGGAAGAAAAAAGGAAAGGAGGAAAAGAAAAAAGAAAGAGAGGGAGGGAGGGAGAGAGGAAGGAAGGAAGGAAGGAAGGAAGGAAGGAAGGAAGGAAGGAAGGAAGGAAGGAAGGAAGGAAGGAAGGAAGGAAGGAAGGAAGGAAGGAAGGAAGGAAGGAAGGAAGGAAAGAAGGAAGGAAGGAAGGAAGGAAGCAAAAAAGGAGGAAATGATAAAAGAAGAAAAAAGGAAGGAAGGAAAAAAGAAAGAGAAGGAAGTGGAAAAGGAAGAATAAAAAAAGAAGGAAGGGAAGAAAGAAAGAAAGAAAGAAAGAAAGAAAGAAAGAAAGAAAGAAAGAAAGAAAGAAAGAAAGAAAGAAAGAAAGAAAGAAAGAAAGAAAGAAAGAAAGGAAGGAAGGAAGGAAGGAAGGAAGGAAGGAAGGAAGGAAGGAAGGAAGGAAGGAAGGAAGGAAGGAAGGAAGGAAGGAAGGAAGGAAGGAAGGAAGGAAGGAAGGAAGAAAAAGAAAATATTGAACTGAAAGACTGACCTACAAACCCTGCACCCTGAAAGTTGAAAGGAAGAGGGTCCCCCAAGAAGCCGGAGCAGAGCTCTGTCTGGCACTCCTTCCTGTTAGGATTCTTACAAGGTACTTATGCACTTAGTTCACACCTTTAAAGGTTTGAACTCCTTTCCATTCTCTGTTTTTCTTTTGCCATTCCTCTGCTTTTGCCATGTAAAGATGGACCATAATATCTGCCCTGTCCACTTTAATTATTGTCTTTGTCATCGTTATTGTAATTGCCCAGTGGGGTTATGTATGGGGCGGTCCTTTGACAGGGGACACCTGGGGAGCAGCTGGCTCCTGCCCTGCACAATGCCTGGCACACAATACACACGATGAAAATGCCCTCTTCTGCCCTTACCCTCTGCTGGATCAGGGCATGTTTCCTCTCCATTTCCCGCTTCTCCACCGCTGAGTCAATCACCAGCTGGTCCAGCTATTGAGGCACAGAGAACAAAGTTCTGTGTCACATCAGGGGGGGTCCTAAAAGTCTGCAATCACACATTCATTCACTCCTTGACTCCTTCATTTATTCACTCAACAACATTCCGATCCACTCCAAGCCAGTCCACAATCCCAGAGTCTCATGGAGGCAGGCAGTGGGCGACCTAGTCACATCTGCCCCAAATCCCAGCCCTGCTCCAGCTGGACCACAGGCCCCGGCTCACCTCTGCGGCCAGCTTCTTCATGTAGGGGTCCAGTTGGTGCAGGAGGCTGTAACCCTGCTGGAAGAAGGTGTACTGCGCGTGCATGAAGGACAGCATCTGTGGGATGAGTGATGGGGATGCTCAGCCCCTAGCCAGGGCACGTCCCTCCTCTCACTGAAGGGCCCGGTGGGAGCCCCTGCTTCTACAGGGCTTGGGATCTCCCTGCCCATGAACCATGCACCCACAGTCCTGCGCATGGGCCCAGACCAGGGGCCTCCATGTGTGTCAGCAGCTACACACACCTGGGATCAGAGAAGGGCCCTGGCCCCCATGCCCCCAACCATGGGGGACCCAGGCCAAGCTGGGGTGCAACATGTACACACAGAGTGTGGTGTTTGGGGAAGGAAGGGGGAGGGGACGAGCTCTCACCGCATCTAAGATCTCAAACTTCTTCTTAGCCTGAAGCACGTTGATCTGCAGAGACAGACACAGAGAAGGAGAGAAGGAAAGGAAGGAAGGAAAGGAAAAAAGGAAGAGAGAGAGAAAGAGAGAAGAAGAGAGAGAGGAAGGACAGAAGGAAGGAAGGAAGGAAGGAAGGAAGGAAGGAAGGAAGGAAGGAAGGAAGGAAGGAAGGAAGGAAGGAAGGAAGGAAGGAAGGAAGGAAGGAAGGAAGGAAGGAAGAAAAGAAAGAAAGAAAGGAAAGAGAGAGAAGAGAAAGAAGAGAAAAAATGAGAACATGTGAGCATGGAGCCAGCCTGGAGCTGGGGAGGCTGGGAGGCCGAAGGGAGGAAGGGCACTGATCCAGGCTGGCTCCCAGCCCACACACTGCTCATTCCCCATGGTCCCCCCAAGGCCACAGCTGCCACTGCCCACCTCCCCTGAGCTCCATTCCAGGCCGACCGTTATAAAGGGTTTTCCGCGGCTTCCAGAGGCACCTTCAGGACCTGTCACCAAGCCTGCCCTTCCTGCCCTTTCATAACTATCCCCTGAAAAATCCCCTCTCCTCCTCCCCTGCCCATCCAATCTCCCTCTTTCCAAGGACGCCACGCTCCTTGAACAAACAAAGAGGCGGCCCTGTGGACTGTCCAGGGGGTTTTCTTGGCAAAGATCCTGGAACAGTTTCCTTTTTCAGCATTGAGGCAAATAGTGGTTAAGCAACCTGCCCAAGGTCACGCAGCTATAAGCATCTGAGGCCAAATTTGAACTCGGGTTTTCCTGACCCCAGGCCTGGGAGTCTCCTAGCTGCCTTCAATCTACTCTTACCAGTTAATAATAATAATATCAGTTATACAGTAACTACCATGAGCCAGACACTTAACATATATTAGCACATTTGATCTTCACAACATTGCTGGAAGGTGGATACTATTATTATCCCCATTTTACAGATGATAAAACTGAGGCAGATGGAGGTATAAGACTTGCTCAGGCTCATCCGGCTGTCTGAAGCTGGATTTGAACTCAGGCCTTTCTGACTTCAGGCCTAGTGTTAGCTGCCATATGCCTGACTCATTTCCACTTCCAAGTCTTTGCTTGTATTTTTTTTTTAAATCATTTGTGCTTTTATATCATCTTATTTCCAAATACGTTTCTCTCCCTTTCCCTGGCCCTCCCCAAAGATTCATGCCTTATAACAAAAAGGTTTTTAAAAATGGAGAGAGAAAAAGCCAGTTCAGCAAAAATGTCCAAAATATCAGTACAAGCCTGGTTCCACACCCAGAATTCTCTCCCTGTGCTAAGAGAAGATACAGATCTTGCCTGTGTTCTACTTTTTATTCTCCCTGGGACCTCCAGTGCCTCCATCTCTCAGTCTTTCTAGAGGTCCTCATTTCTGCTCTTTGTATTCCTAGTGCTTAGCACAGTGCCTGGCACACAGTAGGTGCTTAATAAATGTTTATCCACTGACTAAATCTGCATTAAAAAGGAAAGCTTGCACTGATGGAACCAAATATCTGGAAAACAAATTGATTCTCTCTCCCCATCCACCATATTGACTGCTCTTTTCTCCATCATCTTTTCACTGCTCACACCTCCATCACCTCAGTAAGTCGTCACGGCCTTTCTACCGAATCCTCCGGAATAACCTCCCCTCCAACGTTATCCCTCCAAGCATCCTCCGTACACAAACAAAGCAACGTGCCTAAAGCACCGATCTCACCATGTTACTCCCTCATCCAGAACCTCCATTTGTTCCGTTACCTCTGGGGTCAAATACAAACACGTCTGTTTAGTGTTCAAAGCCTGTCAGAAGCTGGCTCTAAGCTACCTGTCTCATCTTATAGATCGACACCTTGTGTGTATATGCATACATATATATTTGTATTATATATCAGTACTTATATAAATACACTTGTATTATATCAGTACCTATATTATTTTTATTTGTATCATATAGCAATACTTTAGTATTATATATAAATTTATAATATGTATCAATACTTCTTTTATCTCTTGGATCAAATACGAACATGTCTGTTTCATATTCAAAGCCTGTCAGAAGCTGGCTCTGACCTACCTGTCTCGTCTTATATATATCAAAACCTTGTATGCATATATATATATATTTTTTTATTATATATCAATACTTGTTTTATCTCTTTGGTTAAATATAAACATATTCAAAACCAGTCGTAAGTTGGTTCTGACCTGTCTCTTTTTATATAATAATATTTCATATATATATATATATATATATATATATATATATATATATGATATATCAGTACTTATGTGTATGTGGTTAGATAGATAGATGGATATCAATACAGTGTATTTTACTGTGCAGCCAAACCAGCCATCTTCCCTTCGTCACATGGAACAGTCCCTCTCCCTTCTCCCTGCTACCTGCAGGCTGTTTCCCACCCAACCGCAGCCTTGGAATGTACCCCCCACTTCTGCCTCTGAGGAGTCTTTCAAAGCCCCCACACTCCTGTGCACACTCACCCCCCCCAAGCAGCCTTCTTCCCTGCCTTCCTTTCTCCCCTTCTCTGAATGTTCCTCATCGACAAGTCCCGCATCCTCCAAGAACCCTCTGGCCCCTGGCCCCGAGCTCCCTCGGCGCTGACTGCCCCAACGCCCTTGCCACTGATCACTCAGGAATTTCTGCTCCCTGACTTAACTTTCTGGGTGAATCATTCATGAAGTGGGGGGCTGGCCTTAACTTCCCAGAGTCCTTTGGCTCTAACATTCTAGAGGTCTCCCCTCCTTCCCCCAGCACAGGGTGCCCAAGAGTTGCTACAAAATCATTGTGAGTTCTGGTGTGTCGGAGCTGCAAGGAGCCCCTACCTAGAGAAGAAGGGAAGTTCAGGGAGGGCCGAGTTACTGAGCAGCAGAGGCTGGACGCACCCTAGGGTCTCCCGCCTGCCCCCCAGCGCCCCTTCCCTTGACTGCACCAACTCTTCCCAGCATTGTGCTGTGCCGGGCCTGACAGTGCCCCCCCTCCTCCATGCAGAGACCTCTCACCAACCTGGAGCACGTAGTCCAGAGCCAAGTGCGGAAGCACTTGCGGGTGAGGGTCAGGGCGCCAGTGGCCTCCTCGGACCTCATGCGGCCGGTGTCGCGGCGCCTGTGCGTTCTTCACCAGAGACATCTCCATGTCCTCTCGGACCTTGTCGAACTGCTTCTTTGTTTCTTTGAATTTTCCTAACGTCACTGTGGGGAATAGGCAGGAGAGGTCAGCTGACGAGGGAGGGAGAGGCGAGGGCTTAGGTGCCCTAAGACTCCCCATGTGCGCGCCTATCCGGTGTTGACCTTGGGGCCTCTGTTGTTCTCATCCAGAGAATGGCAGAATTCCCTCTTCTCATTGGGGAGGATGTGCCCCAGCCCTTCTGACTCCAAGGCAGGGACAGGGATATGATCCCAAATGGCAAAAACCTCATGAGCAAAGGGCTGTTAGCTGAAATGAGCCTGCTCTCTGCCAGGGTGGTACAAATGGGGAAGGAAGTCCACTGATACTACAGAAACCCGTTTTGTATGATTTCTTCTCTCTGTGTATCTCTGTCTCTGTCTCTCTCTTACTTTCTATCTCTCCTTCCTCTTTGTCTCTCTTTCTATGTCTCTCCTCTCCATGTGATTGATATCATATTATTTTCTTCAATGGGTGAGGGAAGAGTGGATGAGATCTGGAACGCAAAATTTTCAAAAATGAATATCAAGTATTTTGTGTGTGCAACTGGAGAATATTTAACAAAATAAAAGTATAAGGAAAGAAGGGAGGGAGGGATCAAAGAAAGGAAAGGAAAGGAAGAGAGAAAAAAGGAAAAAGAATGAATGAATGAATGAGCTGAGAGGATAAGATTAGACGGACAGAATTCCCCCTTCTCATCAGAATTGGCTCAAAGAGGAAATAACATCTATACTCAATATGGATATAGAATCTATTTTACCCTTCAGGAAAATAGGGAGAGAATGGATATGGAAACAGGGGATAAAACAGAGGGCATGTTGGGAGAGGGAGTGGTCAGTGCCAAACCCTTTTGAGGAGGGCAGGGTGAAAGGAGACAGAGAGAATAAATGGGGGGAAATACAGTTAGCAATAAGAGCAATAAAAATCATTTGAAAGCAAGTTTCTCTGAAAAGGCCTCATTTCTCAAACACAGAGGGAATTGAGTCAAAGTTATAAAAAATAAGAACAATGCCTTAATTGATAAATGATCAAAAGCTATGATCTATGCCCAAAGGGCTATAAATTCATGCATATCCTTTGACCTAACAACACCACTGCTAAGCTCACCAAAAGAGATTTAAAAAAAAAAAAAAAAAAAAAAAAAAAAAAGGAAAAAGAGCTATATGTACAAAAAATATACATAGAAGCTCTCTTTTCAGGGCGAAAAAATTGAAAATTGAGGGGCTGCCCATCAATTGGGGAATGGCTCATAAACTACTGTGTGTTTATGATGAAATATTATTGTTCTCTGGGAAATAATGAGCAGGATGCTCTCAGGGAAAAAATAACCTGGAAACTCCTCCATGAACTCAAGCAAAATGAAATGTGCTGTATACAAAGTAACAGCCATGTTTTGGGGTAACCAGCTGTGAATGACTTTGTTATTCTCAGCAGTACAATCATCCTCGACTACTCTGAAGGAATCATTATGAAGAGAAGGAACCGATTGTGTCTGAAGACAGACTGAAGCATTCTCTCTCTCTTTTTTTTTTTTTTCTCTCTCTCTCTTTTTTAAACTTAATTTTTCTTGAGGGTTTTTATTTTTCTTAGGGTGGGAGATCTGTATTTTCTTTCACAATCTGACTTTTTATGGCAATGTTTTGCAAAACTTCACATGTGGTTTCTCAATTGTGGGTGGGGAGAAGGGAGAGAACCAGAACTCAGAAGTTTTAAAAACATGTAAAAGAAATGTTGTTTTGAATGCAATTGGGGGGAAAATATTAAATAAATATATCAAATACGAAAGCCCTTCACAGCCTTATTTCAAGCCTCCTTTCCTAAATTTGTCTAAAATGGATCTTCTACTGAGTGTTTTGCACATATGTGAGAATTGTTCAGTCATTTTCAATCACGTCTGACTCTCCGTGACTCCCTCTGGATTTTTGTTGGCAGGGATATTGAAGTGGTTCACCATCTCCTTCCCTGACTCATTTTACAGATGAGGAAACTGAGGCAACCAGGGCAGAGTCACGTGCCCAGGCTCACATCACTCAAACCCGAGGCCAAATTTGCACTCAGGTCTTTCTCATTTCAGACCCCCACCCTCTTTCCAGTGCAGCATCTAGCTGGGGGAAGTGTATATCACTAGGGGCAACCCCATCACTGTCGGTAGTCCCACTCTTTGTGGCTCTGTTTGTAGTTTTATAGGCAGAGATATTAGAAGGGTTCGCCATTTCCTGCTCCAGCTCATTTTTACTAGAGGCAATAGGGAGCCCCCAAGGATGCTTGAGCAGGGGAGGAACACGGCCAGCCCTGTGCCTAGGAATCCCAATCTGTGTGGAAGATGAATCAGAGCAGGGGCCAGGGAGGAGGCTGCTGATGCTTAAAGCAGAGAGGGCTCCTTGTGGAAGTGCAGATAACTGGCTTCTCACGAGACACAAGGAATGAGAGAGAAAGAACCCAGAATGACTCCAAGGTCAGGAGGAGCACATGCCCAAGGATGACCCTGGACAAGGCAAACAGGGAGTCTGGGAGCGGGAAAGCAACCTACGGGAATCTGGAGGCAGATGCAGGTGGGGGGAGGGGAGGGAGAGATGGGAAGGGACCTGGGGGAGAGGTTGCCAAGAGCCGCAGGGAGTGTAAGGGAGAGGAGGGACCCCTGGAGCACGCGCCCCTTCCCCATATGTAACACGGGGCATCAGACCGGACAAGCCCCTTCTGGCTCCACGCTGACCGTCCCACACAGAGAGAAGGACCAGTCCAAGCTCACCCAGGCAGGCAGCGCCCACTCCAAACACCCGCCTGATTCACCTCTGACCCAGAATAAAAGCATCTAGGTCTTCCTGGTGCATGTTTGGGGGGTATAGGGGAGCAGCTGCGGGGCAGGGGAGGGGGAGCACCTCTGAGTGGAGGAGGGGGAGCACCTCTGAGTGGGGGAGGGTGGGGATGGAGGGGCTGGGAAAGGGAAGGGGAGCACCTCTGAGTGGGGGAGGGTAGGATGGGGGCTAGAAAATGGAAGAGGAGCACCTCTGGTTAGTGGGAAGGCAGGGATGGAGGAGCTGGGAAGAGAAAGGGAGCACCTCTGATGGGGGAAGAGGGTAGGATGGAGGGGCTAGGGGAAGGGGAGAGGGAGCACCTCTGAGGGAAGACTGTGCTGTACTCCTTTTTTTTTTTTTTTTTTTTTTTTTTTTAGGGGAGGATGCAATTGTACTCACTCTTTGACAAAATTGTGGAGTTGCTGCCGCACTGACCGCTGGGCCTGGTCAAACAGGATCTAGAAATATCCAAAAGGAGGGATTTGGGGGAGCCGTGGGCAGGGGGGGCCTTTTCCTTCTGCTCCTGAAACGTTTGGGGGATGGGGGGATTTCTCCCCAAATCCAGGCTCTCCTTCCAGCCACCAACGTCTCCCAGGCCGAGAAGCTCAGTCAGGATTCCCCCCTTCCCCCAGGGGCCTCTGGTGCCATCTTCCCTCCCCAGACAGAGGCCAGGCCAGCTCCCCCATCTTGACCCAAGCTTCCCTGCACGGCCAGCAGATGGCGCTGCTGCTCAGAGCTGCCCAGATGTTTGGGCAGCTGTTGGGGCAAAAGGGTCTTTTGGGGGGCAGAGGGCTCCCTCAGGGTCTCACCAACCCCACTAGGCCTCTGGTCACAAGAGGGCCCCCTCTCATGGGGGGGACCATGCAGGGGCCCATGTTACAGGGGATGGGGGGCTGAAGGTGGGGAGATGGCTGCTCCCCGGGGGTGGGACCACAGCTATCTCTCCACACACAACAGCTGCCCCGCCCCCATCCTCGGGACCCCCAACGGCATCACAG
The DNA here is from genome assembly GCF_048593235.1 of Sminthopsis crassicaudata. NCBI lineage: Eukaryota > Metazoa > Chordata > Mammalia > Dasyuromorphia > Dasyuridae > Sminthopsis > Sminthopsis crassicaudata. The sequence continues at coordinate 635,214,250 of NC_133619.1, read as the reverse complement.
GACAAGATGCTCCCATTGGGGCGACAGATTCTGGGGTCCTACAAACAGCCAGGAGGGGCTTGGGGAGCGTCATTATGCACATGGGGAGACAGGCCCAGGGCTGCTGGAGGACCTGCCCCTAATCACCCCAGTGGGAAACAGCTGTGAGGAATTCGAACTCAGGCACAAGGCTCCAAGCTCAGTATCCTTGTCCCACACAGCCTGGGCCCCCGGGGAGAGAGAAAAACACTCCCCCTCATCACCATCTGCCCCCAGAGGGGGGGGAAGAGCCGGGGCTGAGGGGCAGGTGCCGGGAGGGCTGGGCCGGAGGAGGCAGCACTGGGCGCAGGGCAGCCGCTCAGAGCCTTTTTAGCTCAGGGAGTGTTTATTTCTGAACTTCCCCTGCTGGGTGGGTGGGGAAATGAAGGGTTGTTTAGTCTGGGTTCCAGCTCCCAGGCCAGCTCCCGACCACCCAGAGCGGGGACATCTATCCGCAGGGACCTCCGGGCACGGGACCGTGGGAGTCTTGGGGTCCCAGTCAGTGAGTGCCAGGACGTGAGTGCCGGGGTGGGGGCAGGAGAGAAGCCGTCTGTCCCCGAGTCCCCCGGACAGCCAGGGGACCCGCAATGGCTCCCGGACAAGGGTTACTTTGAGCCAGGCACTGTGCTGAGTGCTGGGAATATCCAGAAAGCCGGAAGCCAGCCCCTCCACCCCCCACCCTAAAGGAGTCCGGGCCGGAAGCTCAGCCTTGGCCCTTTCCCCTCTGTCTGGACAGATGTTTGGCAACATTTGGCAGGAGAGATGGCCCCAGACTGGGGGGAAGGGTGGAAGTGGTGGACATGCTCAGACTACCTTCCCATGGCTCTCCTAGTAGCCACCGAGGCCAAAGGTCATTGTGTCCATCCCCCTGCCTCCAATCGGATCACCCCAGCACTAGCACTGCCTGAGAGATCTCTGACTCAAAAAACAAGGAAAATGCTTGGTGGTCCAACTTGACTCCCCCAAAACGAAGGGCCGAGGTCCCTGACTTTCCTCCCCGGTCCTTGTCTCTTCCAGGGTCTATCTGGCTATTTCTAGGGCTCTCCTCCCCCTCCCACACCCCTAGCTCCGGTTACATCCTCTCCTCTGCCCCCTCCCCCTCATGCTGGACCATGGCCCAGCCAGACTTTTGGCTCCCAAGCCAGACATCCCCAGCCAGCATCCTCGAGCTTGGGCTGTGCTTCCTCCTGCCCCAAGGGACAGATTCACAGTGTCCCCTCACCCTGGGCTTCCCCGGCACAAACCCTCCAGCCCGAGGGAGATGATTAGGGTGGAAAGGTGTCCAGCTCGCTCCCCATGACTCAGAAACGGGCCTGAACCGCCCAGGGGCCTGAACTCTGTGTTCCCTCCTAGAGCACTTCCCGGACACAGCCCAACAAAACTGTGCTCCCCAAATATTCCAAGCCCAGGGAGCTTCAGTTAGGGAGGAGTCTGGGAGGACTTCAGTGGGAGGACGTACAAGGGAGATGATGTGGCTGACGAAGCCCCAGAGCCAAGGGTCGAGGTGCTAAATAACTCTGAGCCCCCGTCCCAGCAGCAGGGGATGAAGGAGGGAGGGAGGAGCTGTTCTTACCATGTGATAGTTGATCATTTCTTGAAGACTGTCTCCAAATTTCTGCAGACATTCCTGGAAGGAAAGGAAAAGGGAGACAGGATGAGGTGGAGGCAAGGGCTAGGGGGTTCCTAACGCCCTCCTCTCCCCCTTGGCCCTTAGCTCATCCCCAGGCTGGTCCAGAAGGAACCACAGCAACCGCCACAAGCTCCCTTTTCATCCCTGCTATTTCTGGGGATCCAGGACAGTTGGCCCCACAGCCGCTGCTCACCCCCCTCTCCCAGCCCTCTAGGGTTCCCAGCCTATTTCTAGTCCTTCCTATTCTGGCTGGAACTCTTCCTATGGCACTGGGCTAAGTCTGGCTCCATGGAAATGCCTCTTCGGCCACACGACCCACAACCTTGGAAGTGCCCCCTTGACCCCGATGTTTGATCAACATGGTCCCTAAATCTACTGGGCCCCAATCACTACAACAGCCTTGGAATTAATACAGGAACTAGCTGTGGGAGCCTCGGCAGATCACTAAACCTTCCAAATTGTCATGTTTACTACATTGGCCCAGCCTATTCATAAGCAGTTGTTATTTCTCCAATTATTTAGATATGAGTTTATTTGTGCAAAAAGTGTTTTGTTTGGGTTTCTCTTGGCGGATATTCTCAGGTATTTTCTATTAGAATTTATTTTACATTTATTTTATTTATAATTATTTTAAATGCAATTTCTTTTTCCATCTGTTGCTGCTGGGTTTTGTTGGTCATATATACCAATACTAATGATTTGTGCAGGTTTATCTTATATCCTGCAACTTTGCTAACATTGTTAACTATCTCATCACTTATTTCAGTATGCCCAAAGAATTTCTAAGACTATACAGAAGAGTGGCCCATTGCTTATGTGGAGGCAGTTGCCATGTCCGGAGCTCCCCTGCCCAGGAAAATTCACAAGTGTGGACTAAAATAATCAAGATGACTATTATGGCCATTGAGTTCTCATCTTTCTGTCGGATGGAGTTCAACTAGAAACAATCCCAGGACAAGTCACTACTGCCATTAATATTATTCATCACGTCTTCCTCGTGCTCCTGGGTGATGCAGTCCAAAGAGAAATGTTCCTAGGACGAATCACCATCTTGCTATTATGTTTACAATTTTGCAGACCACTATGTTCACTTCGCTTTTCTGTTTTTTGATCTCTCCCATGCTTTTCTCCTTTTGCTAGTCAGAGAGGCACTCGAAGTCGGGCACTCTGGACCACACGGGCTCCCCACATGCGTTAGCCAGCAGTAGCGGGCACCAGTAGGCCCTTTTCAAGTATCCTGAAGCGTTCCCAAGTCCAGATAAACTACCACTTGGGGTCTCTGAATCTCTTCTCTTAAGGTTTCTCCACCAGAGCCAAGCCAAGCATCTCCCCTGCCAGGGCAGGAAGACCCCTTCTCCCATTAGAGAGTTGCGGATAATCCCAGTTACAAACCGTGGCTTCCTGATTCTTGACCGCCCCCTCCCCCTCCTCTGCCAACAGGCCCGGCTGGGGGCCTATTCTAGGGGTGAGCTCCTCCAACCCCCTGCCCTGCCCCATCCCAGGGTCATCCCCCTTACCGAGACCACCTCATCGTTGCGGCACTGCTGGACAGGTCCCGGACGCCGCTGACAAAGTGCTTGTTGGTGGTGATGTAGACCTTGCCAGCCTCGATCATCCCACTGCAGAGTTTGACCAGCTGCAGGGACAAAGGGGGAGGCAGAGAGCCCTGAGTGAGGGGTACTCTCCCTCCCTCAGGGCTTCCTGAGTGAAGGATTGCTGCTGGAAAAGTCCTCAGAGGCCATCTAGCTCGACCCCTTTTCAAGAGAAGAAAAATGAGACTCGGGCAGTTAGATGACCCATGCTGGCCCTAGAGTTACCAGCTGTGGGACCTCAGAGTCACTTCAACTCCCTTTGCCTCAGTTTCCTCATCTGCAAAATGGGGGTAGTAATATCCCCTATCTCCCAAGGTTGGTATGAGGGCTAAATGAGATAATTGTTGGCACGTAGTAAGTGCTATGTAAATGTTAGTTGTTATAATTTTTGAGGGAAAACGGATGGTGCAGTAGATACTAATAATGAGCTTGGAATCAGGAAGACTGTGTGACCCTGGGAAAGTCACTTCACCCTGCCTGCCTCAGTTTTCCCATCTGTAAAATAAACTGGAGAAGGAAATGGCAAACCACTTTCTGTGTGATCCTGGGCAAGTCACTTCATTCTGTTTACCTCAGTTTCCCCATCTGTAATGAGCTGAGAAAGGAAACAGCAAAACACTTTGGTACTTTTGCCAAAATGGGGTCACAAAGAGTGGGATGTGACTGAAAAATGACTTTATTAAGTCATTTGCCCAAGATGGCATGGATAATTATTTGAACCCATAGCCCCAACTCTAGTAGAACCAGAAGTATGGCACCTGAGGTCATAAGGTAGTAGCCTCCAAAAATGGGCCAGCAGGGGCTTGGGCAGAGGGACCTCCTTTTCTGGTATAGGGCCCAGGCACGGCCAAGTGTGAGCACGGCTGATGTGGGGGGGCACATGCAGGAAGCTACCTGCACTTGCCCCCTCCCTCCTCCCTTGGCATCCCTGGGCATCCAATGCCTTCCTTCCTGACCCAGTGACAAAAAAAAAAAAAAACCAACCCTAGAACCACTAGTCAAGGAACTGGCTTTTGGGAACGGTGGAGGCCTCCAAGCCAGCAGCCGAGGATGAATTTCAGGCAAACGGATCCAGACAGAAATGGGTCAAGGCGAGGTCAGAACTCTCAGGCCGGGAGCCAGAGGCAGCTCTAGGAAGGCCGGGGAAGTGATGACCAAAGCCCAGGGGAGGCATTCAGGGAAGGCCTGTGGTCAGCCAGGCCCTTGGGAGGGTGCCCAGAGCCAACCTCGAAGGCCGCTCCTGGATCGGGCCTAAGATCCCATCACCTGAATAGGGGACCCCAGCAGGTTCCAGGAGTTCAAGAACCAGAGCGAGGGGCCTGGACGGTCAGGACCCAGAGGGCGACTGCAGAGACCAGAGTCTGAGGATTGCCAGCGTAGACTCCCAGCTCTCGCCCAGCCCCTCAGGAAGGGGTCCCCCTGCCCTTGCTGGCCCTGATTCACAAGAGCACACCGAGGCAGACAAGAAGGTGAGTGACCTGCCTGGGCACACAGCTGCCAAGCAGCAGCTGTGGAATCCAAACTCAGGCTCTCCTGGGTCCAAGACCAGAACTCTGGCTCAAGCTACTTCCGTCCTTTCTGGGCTCCCTCGGTCCCAAATGTTTCCCCTCCCTCTCCCACCCTGCCCCTAGCCCCCCTCCGGGCTAATCCGGGCAGGAAGCCGTGAGATACGCCAGCTGCTGCTCAGCATGGGGCCTGCAGACTCACGACACATGGTGGCTGCAGCCCTGGGGACACACGCATGAGCACAAGCACACAGACGCCCCTTCCTTGTGCACTGCCAGGAACCCCCCATGAGACTAAGGGGAACAGGACCCCCTTCCCAGAGGGGAAAGTCCGTGGGGCCCTTCCCTGACTCTGAGAGCCACCTGCTGCCCCCCAGCATTCCTCCCTGCCCTCCCCTTCTCTCCAAGTCCCTCCTCCAGCCCCCCATCCTCATCCTGCTCCCAGCCTTGGGGCCGGACCCTCTCTCCTGCAGCTGCAGCAAGTGGTGAAAGAAGGGGACGTCTCTCACCTTGTCCAACTTCGCCTCAATCTCCACCACATCTGTCTCCACCTCATCGATTGTTGCCCTAGAAACACAAGGACCAGAGCTGAGACACGAGAACAGGATCAAGGGGGGAGACTTCCCACCCCATGTGTGGCCAATATGGGAGCCACCCCTCCTAAACAAGGAGCAAAGGGGAGACCCAGGGGATGAGAAGGCAGGAGGGTCCTGGGGGACCAAAGAAAGGCTGCCCCCCATCCCCCACGACCTCGGGTCACTGCCTCCCCTTCCTGCCCTGTCTGTGGCAGCCCCTGAGTCACCCAGAGAATCCGAGGCCCCTCCCTCCCCACACATGCTCCTGCCCAAATTACGCCTGCAAACTGAACCGCCCTCCTCCCCTAAATGGGGCAGACGGAGCCTCCCCAGCAGCCCCAGGGAGAAGGCCGCCTCAGTGGGACAGAAAACAACTGCTAGAACACTCTCAGTTAACCCCAAACAGGAGGGGCAGCGAGGCATCTCTCTGTGTGTCTTTCCTGACCATGGGCCCGGCCTTCCCGGCAGGACACTCAAAGTACTAGGGGCTGCTTCTCCCTCCGGTTACCAGCTAGCTTAGTCTTCTGTTCCCTGGGTACATTCTGGTAGGCCTGACCAGGGAGACTATGGCTGAAGTTAAAATCTAGAGGGCTGAGATGGAGCCCCAGAAAGGGGTGGGCCAAGAAGGAAAAAAGGAAGGAAGGAAGGAAGGAAGGAAGGGAGGGAGGGAGGAGGGAGGGAGGGAGGGAGAGAGAGAAAAAAGAAGAAAGAAAGAAAAAGAGACAGAAAAAGAAAGAAAAAAGAAAGGAAGGAAGGAAGGAAGGAAGGAAGGAAGGAAGGAAGAAAGAAAGAAAGAAAGA
>NC_133619.1:635092569-635208110 GCF_048593235.1 Sminthopsis crassicaudata | reverse complement strand
TGCATAACAAAATATTGTGTGATGTTTTATGTTGATCTTCCATCCCCGGGGATCAGTGTGGTGGGACACAGAGTAGGCCCTTCATGTTTGTAAATGGCTACCTAATTTTGGAAGTAGCGCTGGTTATAGAGCCCTCGGGTCTTCAGGAGGGTCTGGAGGGCAGGGATCTGTGTGAGGGGAAGGAGAGGAGGCTAGGATGCCCCTGACACCACTGGCATGTAGGGGGAAGGGTGGAAGGAGCTCTGGTCCTACCAAAAGGGTCTAAATTGGGGAGGGGGCACAGCGTCCCTGTTGGCTCTCAGTAGCCCTCCCAAGACCCAGCCCTTAGGCCCCGGGCTCCCATTCAGAGGGTCCTGTGCCAACAAGGCCCCAGCACACCCTGTGTGCGGAAGGGGATGGACTGTGTTTGCACATACTCCTTCCTCTTCAATCCTTCCAGAAGCTTCCCCCCTCCTCCCCCCAGAGCTGAAGCGCCGGATGGGGAGCTCCAGGCCGCCCAGGGAGAAGGGACAGTTGTCCAAGGGCAGGGGAAGGAGCCCGGCTCTCCAGCACTCGCGCCCTCCGTTCTCACTCTCACACACGAGCGAGCGCACTCTGGGCTCCCCGGCCTTCCCTCCCACTGCGATTCCCACTCGGGCCTCCAAGCTTAACTAGGTCACAAGCAGCCTGCGGCTGAGAGGAGGGGCCCAGCCCCCAAATGACCTGCCTGCTGCTTGCAAGAAGCAAAGTGGGGGAGAGCCGCCAGCTGCTCCGGCCCAAAGCCTTCTCCCGCAGAAAGGAGCCGGGGCACGGTGGGAAAAGTGCCTGCCCGATCTCAGGGCAGCTAGGTGACCTTATGTAAGTCACTGGGCCTCAGTTTCCCCATCTCCTCTGTAAAATTAGCCTGCTACACCTCTAAGGTCCTTTTTATCTAACTGGATAATCTTAGAATCCCAACACAAATAACCGGAGGCCTTACCTGCCCCCCCCATGCCTTCCCTCTGAGATCACCTCCCTTTTATGCTCTATGAACATACTTAGTTACATTGCTAACCCATTAGAATGCCAATCCCTTGAGGGTGGGAACTGACTTTGCCTTTCAATGTAGTTCCCTGTGCCAGGCACACAGTAGGTGCTTAATAAATGCTCACTGACTGCCCATACACACAGAACTCAGGTTGTAGCCTTTGTGACCCCATTATCCAGTCCCTTCCCCCTTTCATGCAGCCCCAGCTCAGAGGCACTGAGCTCTGGGGCCCAATTCTTTCTTGGAAGCTAATACCCAAGTGTTGAGAAGGCGCTTCCCAAGAAGGGCTCTGGAGACCCTCTGCCCTCACATCCCGGTTTGGGTCTCCCTGTTACTGTGGCTCATTCTGACCCGGAGATCCCAGTGGCCTGCCATGGTCCTGCCCCAGCACATTTGACAGATGAGAAAACTGGGACCAACGCACGGTCCAATTTTGAGACAGCGCTCTATCCACTGGACCGCCCGGCCCCCTCTCCTCCCCCAACACAAAGGATGCTCCAAATCATTTCCGGTAGATTGACTGGATGAAGGCACCACTTTGTCTCCGGAGGCTTTCCATCGCGGACTCCCTCCAGTTCGAGCCTCTACTCCCCATCCCGGCTGCTCCCCATCCAGAGCCCCCAGAACCGGGATCCCACAGGCCGCTGTCCCCGAACGCCCTCCCGGCCCAGCTCCCTCGTGACTCCCAAAATAGTCCCGGGGAGCGGAGCCGGAGCGCCGCCCGCCCCACAGCTCCGGGCCCCCTGTTTCTGGGTGGGGGAAAACGAGCGTTTAATTAGCTGCCTCAATCACTTCCTTTGTGTGCGGTTATTAATACCCAGCTCGGCTCCCGGCTGGGCGGGTGGGCAGGCGGGGTGGGCAGCGCAAGGTTTTGTCTCGCTTGGGGCCGGCTCGGAGACTTTCAGAAAATAAAACCTTCCCGACGCACCCAGAACCTGGGCTACAAAGGGGGGTGGGGCAGGGAGGGAGGAGCTCCAGAGCCCCACGGAGGGCTGGAGTCGAGAACCGAGTCCCTCTGGCCGAGATCCAGGCCCGCCCGGCTCCTACAGGATGAAGAGGCCGGCTCCCAGGGGGATCCCCTTACAGTCCGCTAGGCCGGGGGGGGGGGGGGGGAGGGGCTGCTCTGTAAGGACAGAACTGAGTCAAGCCCCAGGGGAGATCGTATGTCTCCCCTCCGGGAGGGCGTCCCCGAGGGTGGCTCCGCTTTTAAAAGGAGGTGGGGGGGAGGGGGGCTGAGGGCAGGTCCCGTATCCGTCTCCCCCCTCAGAGCGCAGGCTTGGAGCCAGGCGTAAGAGAGGAAGGCTGATCCGAGGTCTCCCCATCACAGTCTCGCTTCCAGCCTTGTGTCTCCCCTCGATCCTCTCAGCAACCCCAGAACCGCGGGTGTGGGCTCTCCCTCCCCCACCCCTGGTCACAATTGGGTCAGGCCGCTGTCCCACTGACCTCCGGGAGCCTCCCTGCCTCTCTCTGCCCCTGCCCCTGTCCCCAGTTGGTCCCTTCCAGGGACCTTCATCTGCCCCTCTGAATCTGGGACTCGCCCATCCTGGATACTCCCCCCACCCCTTCCTGACCGCGAGGCAAGGGTTAACAAATGACGTCACCCGAAAGAGATGGAGAATCCCCGGAAGGGATGAGGCAGATGGAGCGGGACCATGTGACTCTCCCCCTTTCTCCCTCCTCCCTGCCCCCAATCGGATTTGTGTCCGGGAACAGGAAATAAAGCTGTGATCGTAAACCCCTCCTCCCCCACCAATCCCTCTGGAATTAGGGTCTCAGATCCCCGACTCCCCCCCCAATGCAATCCAATTTACAGTTGGAGCCACCTTCTCTTCCATCTGCTTCCCCTGGAGAGTTCAGCCCTAAGCCTACAAAGGCTCCCCAGGATCCTGGCCCCTCCCCCGACATTAGCTGCGGGGGAGGGGTAGCTGGGGTCAGCTGGCTTTCCATTTTCCTCGCTCTGCCAGGCTCGGAGAGGGACACAGCCCCGGCCCAACCAGGGCCAACCTGGGTCCCAGACGGAGTCCCTCCCCCGCCTCCGTACCCCTCCTCCAGCTCATTGTCAGGCGCGGAGGAGGGGGGAGACGAAGGGAGGGGGGCTGGCTGGGGGTGGGCAGGGGCGCTGCCTCGGCCCAACCAGAACCAACGTCTCCCAGGACGGAGCCAGAGCTCATCCCCCTACCGTAGCCCCGTTTCCCTTCCTCCAGTCCTCTGTCAGTCCCAAGGAGGAGGGGGATGGGGACAGCCCCGGCCCAACTAGGACCAACCTGTCTCCGGGAAGGAGCCAGATCCCCATCCCCCCTCCGCCCCTCCTCCTCCAGCCCACTGTCAACCTCAGGGGGGGAGGGGAGGGGGACAGCTTCGGGCCAACAAGGACCATCGAGGCGCTGGACAGAACTAGATCCCCATCCCCTGCTTCTATCCCTTGTAGCCCCTCCCCCAGCCCACAGTCAGTCCCAAGGAGAAGGGGGAGGGGGACAACCTCCAAACGGGCCTCAGTTCCAGCCTGAGTTCGACCAGGTCCAAATTGTGTCCGGACTGGATTCAGTGCTCCTCTCAGAGCATAATCAGCCCGGGGGAGGGGGAGGGGGACGGGTTCTGAGGGAGCTAGGGTCCAATCTCAGCCCAAATAGGAGTGATTTGAGTCTGCCATGGAACCAGATCTCCACCCCCTCACCTACCGGCCTTGCCCCGCCTCCCACTCCACTGTCCGGGAAGGGAAGAGGGTTAGTGACCAAAGGATGCAGGGGAGCCCCTGCTTTCTCCCACCCCCTCGCTGCTATCCATAGGGATGTAAGGGCTGGAGTCCCAGAGAGAGAAAAGGGGCCCTGCCGCAGCAAGGGCAGTCTCCTCCTTCACCCTATCATCAACACTTGTTAAAGATAAATAAGATAAATGACAAAAGGAGCGAGCCCAGGGGTGTGTATGAGCATCCCATGACCACCCCCAGCAAGTACTAGTCCTCTATTTGATTCAGCTAGTTACCTTCAAGCCTACCTGGCTACCAACCCCAGGGATGAAGGTGTTTCCAGACCAGGACCCACCGAGAGAGACCAGTCTGCAAGGGGAGGAATCCTTGGGCCACAGCCCAGAAAGAATAGAGCGATGAATCCGGAAGATGCTTACTGTGATCCTAAGCAAGTCACTTTGCCAATCTGCCTCAGTTTCCTTCTCTGTAAAAACAGCACTTATCTCACAAGGTTGTTATGAAACTCAAGAGATAATATGTAAAGTGTTTCCAGAATTTTAGAACACTGTCTAAATGGGAGCTGTTAGCTATTATTCCAGCTAATAAGGTCAGGACCCCCAGTCAGATCCCACTTCCTGCCCTTAGCCCATTAGCACAGTGAGGGCAGAGGGGTTGATGTAAGTCCCCCTGAGCCCCTGTGCAACAATTTCAGCTCTCCCGGGCTGGTCCATTATCAGCCCTGGAAAGATGAACAGACTTCCAAGGTCACCAGTGATGAAGGAGAGCTTTTTCTCTACTTCTCCGGGGATACCAGGGGGTTAATCACCTCCAGGGATTACCGCCAGAGAGCCAATTTAGCAGCCATCCCAGTCCTTCAGGTTCCCTAATCACTGATCAGATGAGATGTTTATAAAGCACTTTACCAACTTTTATGCTAGCTTTGATCCCGACATGAAGGTGGTGGTGAAGTGGATGGTTTAAGAGGCTCCTCCATGGGGCGTCAATTGTAAGAGGTAGCAAGCATCCAACAATACAGCCAGCTAAATGGAGTCCAGATCTTGGCCCGAAGGCCTGAGCCTCGTCTGGATTACCCTGCCTGCCTCAGAGCTGAGGGTCAGCCCCAGAGCACCTTCCCCTGCCTCCACTTTCTTCTGACAGTACCCTTCTCACCACTATTCATTGAGTCACTCATTGAGAGCTAGAGACAAGTCCAATCCCCTCATTTAATGAAGGAGAAACTCAGGGTACAATACCCAAGGTAACATACTGGCTAATCTCCTAGGCAGGATGTGAACCCAGATTCTCCTTTACACGACAATGCTGCTCCTCTTTCTCCAGATTCAGCTAACTTCCCATTAGTTCAGGAAGGGTCTTGTCCTTGGACCCCAAGCAGATGAACTAGGAGTCCATTGTTAAACTTTCAGTGTGAGCATTTATGCCTCTGAAATCCTCAAACTCCACAAATCAGGGATCAGTTTATTCTTTTGTTGATTGCCTAAACTTAAAGTGATGAAGAAAATGTGAATAAGGTGTCCTACATACATTCCTCCCTCTTGCCATCTGGTTGTTATATATTACTAGCACACTCCAAGTTCTCTCCCAATAGTTTTAAGATATTCTATACTACTTCTGTGGTCAATAGCTCTCTTCTGAGGGCCCGCCGAGGTCCAGGAGAAAGGAAGGAGACAGGATCCTGGGGTTTGGAGCTGAAAGGGGCTTTGGATGGCATCCAATACAACCCACTTATTTTACAGATGAAGACACTGAGCACAGAGAGCTTAAATGACTTGCCCAGCATCACACAGAAACTGACAGAAGCAAGGTTTGAACCTAAATCTCAGAGAATGGAATGATAGAAGAAAGCCCTGTATTTAGAGTCAGAGAATAGGGATTAAAAGGGAAGGAAGGAAAGAAAGAGAGAAAAGAAGAAAGAAAGGAAGAAAAAGAAAAAGAAAGAAAGAGAAAGAAAGAAAGGAAGGAAGAGAAAGAGAAAAAGAAAGAAAGAAAGAAAAAGAAAGAAAGAAAGAAAGAAAGAAAGAAAGAAAGAAAGAAAGAAAGAAAGAAAGAAAGAAAGAAAGAAAGAAAGAAAGAAAGAAAGAAAGAAAGAAAGAAAGAAAGAAAGAAAGAAAGAGAAGAAAGTTTTGTGTACTTGGGCAACTCATTTTTACCCTCTCCTAGACTTGGTTTCCTCATCTGTAAGATGAGAACAATAAAAACATTCACTTCACGGGTTTGTTATGAAGATGAAATGAGTTAATAGATGTAAAACATTTTACAAACTTTAAAGTGCTATATAAACACTCATTATTATTACCATTATTATTATCCCACCTTTGTCACTTCTTATCTTTGTGACTTTAGGTAAGCTGCTTTTACTTTTTAGGCCTCAATTTACTAATTTGTAAAAGAGAGACAAAGAGAGAGAGAGAGAGAGAGAGAGAGAGAGAGAGAGAGAGAGAGAGAGAGAGAGAGAGAGAGAGAGAGAGAGAGAAGAGAGAGAGAAAGTTGATTCACCTTCTAATAGAATTGATGGATCTAAAATGTAGAGACCTATTTTTGAACTTGGCTAATATGGGGATATATTTCGCTCAATTATACAGCTAAGTTTTGAGGACTTGGGCTTTACTTGTTATTTTTTGTTGTTTTAAAATTTGCTCAATAATAGAGGGAGAAGGACAAATTAATTTTAAAATACTCATTACTTGAAAAATAAAAAGGAATTCTTTTTCATGTTGGATTCCATGACACCTTCCACTACAAAGACCAGAGCATTTTAGCTGGTCTCTGTGTTAGGCACTGGGGATACAATGAAAAGGAACCATATGTTCCTCTGCCCTCAGGAACCTTACACTCTAATGATGGAAATACATGTGTAATAAACAGGATGGAGAGTTGACCAGGGAGCTCATCCCTAGCTGTCTAAACTGAACTACAGCTCAGACGTCAGCTGCCTCATTCTGTACCTGGACCCTGTTGTGTCAAGCCAAGTAGGCCCAAAACCTCCAGAGAGCTCAGAAGACAGCGGTCCTTGTCCCCTCCCCTGCTGACCAAGCAGCCCATCCCACCTCTAACCCTAACCCTCCCCTATCTCTACCCCCAAATGCAGGCACTGGGAAGCTCTCCCCTTCCAACAAGCCAAAATCTCCTCCCATATTTCTGTCCATCCTCCATTTTTACTCTTCCGGGCCGAGCCCTCGGTGCCTTATCAATCCGCTATCTGAATCTCTCCATCTTTCTAGGTCTCTGAACTAGACAGCACCACATGGCTCGTCACCACAAATATAGGTGGCAGACGCCAGATCCCTGGCTGCCATGGCTTTGGCCGGATGTCACGATTATTCCCAGCTCACCAGGGTCAGGAAATCCCCTTCCCTCGCCTGGCTTTTGTCTTTGGACGGCTGCTATCAGTCTCTGTTTGGAGCACAGGCCAACGGTCACCTCTTAAGGTGGGTTGCAGCCCTTAGAATGGGCCAGGTCTCCCAAGCTCCTGCATCAGGTGGCTCACTCCCCTTCACTTTCCAGCATCTGCTGCTACTGCCCAAGTAGTTCAATCCTAAGATAAGGAGCGAAGGGTCCCCCAGCTGCAGGACTCCAAGCCCAAGGATCTCCCCAGTACCTCAGACCCCAGAATGCCTTGGAGAAAGTGTGCGGGATCATGGAGATAACCTTATCTAATCCCTTCACTTTAAAAAGGGGGAGATGGACAGGTTGGGTGACTTGCCCCATGTTGCCCAGCTGGTTGGGGTCAGAGGTGGGGGGGGGGCGATGACTGTGGCCACATCTAGGGCTCTTGTCCAGAGGAAGCTCTTAGGGAAGTTTGGCTAGAAAGGGCCCCCAATGCCCCTTGGGGTCCCTTGTTCAGGTGGTCAGCTGGCGTTCTCTCTCCAATCACCTGAGATCACTGGGCCACTGAGACCATGGGCATGAGGGAGGCAGGCTGAGTGTGGAGGTGGCAAGGGAACATAAGTCAAGACTTGTAGATCTTGCCAGCTGATGCCCTCCTTAGAATCCTCAAGGTGGCCTGGGAGGAGATACCACAGTACTCAGGCTGGAGTCATGCTTTCACTCCCAATGTGTCCATGGCTCCCCATTGTCTTCTCCTTAGCACGGCAGCCAAGGAAAGCCCTCCACCAATTGGGCTCATGCTCCCTTTTCATATCCCAGCTCCTCCATACACTTTGTTCTCCATTCATTGCTTCTCTCCCCTGCAGCCTTTCTCCACACCTCCTTGACCAAAATAACATCCTTTATTCTCCTGACTTGCTGGATTTCCACTTGTCCCTTAAAATCCCACTCATGTCACCTCCTTCAGAGAGCCTTTCCTGTGCTCTCCAGTGGTGAGGAACTTCCACAGAAACCTCGCATTGTGTTTTAAAAAGTGCCCCACCCCACACCATACAGCATGGGGTTAGGAAGACCTGAGCTCAAAAGCTGTGTGTAGAGATATGTACATGGCCTGATAGAGAAGGGACAGGAAATTGGAGATGCTTTTAGCCTGATCCCTCATTTTAGAGAGGGAGAAACTGAGGCAGGGAGTTGAAGTCACTTAGCCAATCACACAGAAACCAGACAGAATTCCAACCCAAGATCATCTTATACAAGGGTAGCACAGTGGATGGGCGTGTAAGGCTTAGAGCCCAGAGAGCTGGGTTCAAATCCAGCCTCAGATACTTCTGGACAAGACACTTAACTTTAGACTCTACTTTCCTTATTGGGAAATAGGCAGCCCAAATCAGGTAGTTCTTGACTTACTACCTCACAGGGTTGTTGTGAGGATTAAATGAGATTTATCTGTATCAAGGAGTGAACCCTGGGATCAAGGGGACCTGGCTGGTGATTGCAGGGGAAGTACTTCACATCTGCTTCATCCCCTGGAAGCAGCCGAGCCCTGCCTTGCCCATGGGGCAGGAACCAGGGGTTCACCCTCCACCCACCTGCGAACCCCACCCTGGCATCTTTCAAATGATCATTATCATTACTACAGAGAAAGGCGTGGCAACCATGACTGCTTTATGTAGAATCCAAGAAATGACTTTACAGAGTATATGCTTAAGAAATGCCCCATAATGGGGCAGCTAGGTGGCACAGTGGATAGAGCACCAGCCCTGGAGTCAGGAGTTCAAATCTGGCCTCAGACACTTAACACTTCCTAACTGTGTGACCCTGGGCAAGTCATTTAATTCCAATTGCCTCAGCAAAAAACAACAACAAAGGAAGGAAGGAAGGAAGGAAGGAAGGAAGGAAGGAAGGAAGGAAGGAAGGAAGGAAGGAAGGAAGGAAGGAAGGAAGGAAGGAAGGAAGGAAGGAAGGAAGGAAGGAAGGAAGGAAGGAAGGAAGGAAGGAAGGGAGGGAGGGAGGGAGGGAGGGAGGGAGGGAGGGAGGGAGGGAGGGAGGGAGGGAGAGAGGGAGAGAGGGAGAGAGACAGAGACAGAGACAGAGACAGAGAGAGAAATGTCCTGTCTCTCTCCTGGCAGACTGTCCAGACAATCCAGACCAGAGTCAAAGAAGACTCCCCCATTCTCTTCAGGACAGAGTTTATCCCTGTCTCAAAGGTTCAATTTAGGAAGTAAGGCTAGAAAAAGTAAGTCAAATAAGAAAATATCACCAATAAT
This sequence comes from Sminthopsis crassicaudata, assembly GCF_048593235.1. NCBI lineage: Eukaryota > Metazoa > Chordata > Mammalia > Dasyuromorphia > Dasyuridae > Sminthopsis > Sminthopsis crassicaudata. The sequence goes on along the minus strand of NC_133619.1, from coordinate 635,198,806 downwards.
ATGGAGTCAAGATGCTCTAGACATAGAACCCGAAAAAAAGGAAGTCATGTACAAGCCAAGTTTCAAAATCACAAGTTCGCCAAATGCTCTCTAATGGAGTTCCTAGAAGAAATGAAATAAGTTTTAAAATGATAACACAAATATGAATTCTAGAGAAAGAATTGGAAGAATAAACAATGGCTTGTATAGGCGGTATGAAACACACTCAGGTAAAAGACTGAAAAATGGGACCAATAGACAACAAGAAATAGTAAAAACAAAATATTTTTAAAATAGAAAATATAATCTAACAATAAATACTGATCTGGTCAAGGGGAGTTCTGGTAAGAATCCTCTAACTAAAAAACTAAACAACCAAAGGAAAATCCTAGATATATTTCATGAAAACATGAATGAATATTGCCACTATTAGAACCAATGGGCAAAATAAAAATAGAATAGAATCCATCAATCACCTCCCGAAACCCCAACATGAAAACTCCCTGGAATGTCATAATTAAAATCCAGGACTTAAAGATTAAAATTTTTCTTTAATAATAGAGATTAAATGACAAGCCTGGGGCCCTAGAGGGAACAGGTATCTATAGCTGGACTTGAATCTGAGCCATGTAGTGGTTTTTTTTGATACTAAAAGTATCCAGAACAGTTTTAATACAAAATTACAAATTAATACAAATTGAGGCTCTTGCCGCAAATGATGGGAAATATGTCTTCTTGATTCTCATTCTGAGATGATTTTTTAAAATCCTAACTCTGTAAAATCTTTACCCTTTTTACAAAGTCTTCACCACGTAGAGACCTTGACTATGTGGTACACCACACTTTCTTAAAATAAAATTGGTTCCCATTAAAAAAATAAATGATCCATCTCTTCTATATTTCCTTCTTTCCAAACAGAAATGGAAGTAGAAGCTCCATGAGAACGGGACTTTTTCCCTCAAAAAATCATTCCTACTCCCCCTTAGGAAGCGAAGGCACCTTCCTAAATGCTGGTTGAATTGAACTGAGAGGGAGCAGAGACCAGTCTTCCCAGGCAGGGTTTCACACAGTGTGCTCTTTAACAAATATTCTTTGCACGGATGAATGAATAAGACATCCTGAGAAAAGGCTGCCTTAGCAAGCCATCGATGGGAATTTACAGTGGGATGAGGGAGACAACAGGGGTGGATTGTGTGGATGTGTACAATTTATATTATTTGTACACCATCTATTCACACAGTGTAACACATAACATGTGTGTGACAGATGATATATACATGTGTACAGATACGTTGCTTACAATCCATGCCTGAATGTATAAATATAATGGGTCATATGCACGTGTGCCGGTGTGTGGCAGGTGCACATGTGTAGTGTGATATATTATGCATAGACATGTATATGTGTGTGATATATACCGTATATGTGTTGTATGGTATACTATAGGCAAGTTTACACATGTAATACAATACATGTGTATATGTTTATATAGTATATTATAGACAGATGTTTGCATGTATAACATGTAATATGTACATGCATGCATATAGTATAATATATACTGATGGTGGCTTATAAATTTACATGTAGTATATAGTATATCAATTGTGTACATACACATACACACGTATTATATGCTGATTTTGTACATATACAAATACATGTGGTATATAATATACTATGTACATATACACATGCATGTGGTTTATAGTATGTAACATACATATATGTGTGTTACACAGTATCCCATATGATACTATGTGGTATGTATGTAGTATATAATATACTGATTGTGTACATATACACATGTATGTGGTTTATAGTATGTAACATACATATATGTGTGTTACATAGTATCTAATATTATACTAATACATACTATACAATATACTGATTGTGTACATATACATACATGTGGTTTATACTATAGAACATACATATGTGTGTTACACAGTATCTAATACTATGCTACATGTCATATAGTATGTAATATACACATATGTGTGTTACATAGTATCTAATATTATACTAATACATACTATACAATATACTGATTGTGTACATATACACATGCATGTGGTTTATAGCATTAATATACATATATGTGTGTTACACAGTATCCCATATGATACTATGTGGAATGTAGTATATAATATACTGATTGTGTACATATACACATGCATGTGGTTTATAGTATGTAACATACATATATGTGTGTTACATAGTATCTAATATTATACTAATACATACTATATAATATACTGATTGTGTACATACATATACATGTGGTTTATACTATAGAACATACATATGTGTGTTACACAGTATCTAATACTATGCTACATGTTATATAGTATGTAATATACACATATATGTGTTACATAGTATCTAATATTATACTAATACATACTATACAATATACTGATTGTGTACATATACACATGCATGTGGTTTATAGCATTAATATACATATATGTGTGTTACACAGTATCCCATATGATACTATGTGGAATGTAGTATATAATATACTGATTGTGTACATATACACATGCATGTGGTTTATAGTATGTAACATACATATATGTGTGTTACATAGTATCTAATATACTAATACATACTATATAATATACTGATTGTGTACATACATATACATGTGGTTTATACTATAGAACATACATATGTGTGTTACACAGTATCTAATACTATACTACGTGCTATATAATATACTGATTGTGTACATATACACATGCATGTGGTATATAATATATACTGATTGTGTATATTTACATATATATGTGCTATGGAGTATATTATATACTGATTGTGCACATCTACATGCAGCATATCATATGTTATATATACTACATTATATACTGATTGTCAGATACACATATATGTAGTATTGTATATAATATACTTGTTTTGCACATGTATACATTCATGTGCTGTATGTTATATATTGACTGTGTACACATACACATACATGTGATGTATAGTATATTACATATTGATTGTGAACATATATGCATATATGTTATATACTATATGCTTTTGTGTACATATACATATATGTGTGGCACATGGTATATAATGTATTAGATGCACATATATGTGGTGTATAGTATACTATATATTGATTTGTGCATTTACATATATATGTGCCATGTAGCATACAATATACTGAGCACATATACAAATGGTATATAGTATATTATGTAATGTACTATACTACATATTACTATGTAATATACTACATACGTATTGTACACCTATATACATACATGTTATATATTACATACTTTTATGTACATATACATATATACGTGGTGTGTGGTATATATTATATGTATGCATACATGTGGTGTATATTATATGCTGATTTGTACATTTACATATACGTGTGGTATATATTGTACGTATACATGCATGTGGTGTATAGTATGTTATATATTGATTATATGCATATATATATATATATAATACACTGAGCACATATACAAGTGGTAGATAGTATGGTATATATTATATGTATGCATACATGTGGTGTATATTATATGCTGATTGTGTACATTTACATATACGTGTGGTATATATTGTACGTATACATGCATGTGGTGTATAGTATGTTATATATTGATTATATGCATATATATATATATATAATACACTGAGCACATATACAAGTGGTAGATAGTATATTACATACGTGGTATATGATATATTGCAGATCTTTTTGTATGTATAGTATATATGAATGCATCTTGTCATGTCACATAACTGATTTGTACATGTGTGACATATAACATGGGTTATTACATGTGCATGTCACACACACACAATGTAAGATCACAGGAGCCCCGATGAAGAGCTAGTAGAACCTCAGAAGTTAAGGTCAGTCCTCTCTGATACAGGTGGGGAATTAAGGTAAATAAAGATTAAGTGACAAGCCTCGGGTACCACACCAACAAGTATCCACGGCTGGACTCGAATCCGGGTCTCTGAGTCTAAGATCAAGGCTCTTTCCAAAACACACTTACAGCAGTTCCAGGACCAGCTCCCGGGACCCTCCTCCCCAGCCAGTGCAACATCTTCCCCCACTCACTGCCTTCCTCCCCCCACCGTCATGAATGCTGGAGCTCAGAGGACTTTGGGACTCCACGGCTCCACTAATGCCAGCTCCACTAATGCCAGCTCCACTAATGCCACCTCCTTGTGTGCTGGAGGCAGCTGGGGGGGGTTAAGTAATTTGTCCGAGGTCAGAGCCTCCGTGATTGCCTCCAGGATCAGCTGGGAAATCCTGGCCTGGCATTTAAAACCTTCCCCAATCTGGCTCCCACCTACCTTCCCCGGCTTAGCTCGGCTAACTCCCTTCCCGCACTCTCAGATCCAAGTGGGGAGTGTGGGGGGGGGGGGTCCATGGGGGAGGGGGCGTTCGGGGACCTGTTCCCAGCCTGTGCAACTCCATCTTCCTCTTCTCTGACTTAGCCCAAATGGTTCCCCACATCTGGAATGCTCTGGCCAGACTCCCATCTGTCCCCCCCCCAGGCCCTCCCCATTTATTCCTTCCCCCAGTCACTGCCAGCTCCCTCTGGAAAGCACCTTTATTTACTTATAAGTATTTACTTATCTGCCTACTCTCTGAACTTCAGTTTTCTCATCTGTAAAATGGGAGTGTTGAGCTGGGGGGGAGGAGAGGCTTGGATATTCTGAGGCTCGGGCTTAGTGCTGGTATCCCCAGCAGAAAATAAGCTCCCTAAGGGCAAGAACTGGGCCAGTTTTTCTTTATATTTTAAACCCCTAACCCAGTGCATGGTTCATTGTGGTTGTTGCCCTTCAACTCAACGAAGGGTTTTCTTGGCTGAGATCCAGAAGCCGTTTGCCTCCAGCCCATTTTATGGATAAGGAAACTGAGGCAAACAGGGTTAAGTATTGGATTTGAACTCAGTTCTTCCTGACTCGGGACTGGTGTTGTAACCCTCTGACTTGAAACTTAGTAGGTGCTTAGAGCCCATTGGAATGGCACACCTATTTAGCAGCTGAACTTTTAAGGAAATCCCTTCTGGTTCTAAATCAGATTCCGCTCCAAACCAGAGTGAAAGTGGGGATCCAGGAGCCTCCATCCCCCCAGGCAGTCCTTGGTTCTCGGGGTGTCGATCTGGAGCCAGAAGGGACCCATCTAGCCCCAGGATGTGGGATTATGACCTGGAGCTACAGTTTCAGGAGCCTCGAGTCCTTCCCAATCTCCCAGGAGGCAACAGTTGAAGTGCCTGGTCCAGGACCAGCATTTGAAGCCAGGTCTTCCTGAGAGGGTCCCTAAGCCCTATCCACTATGCCAAGCTTCAGACCACCCAAGGCGCCGAGTTCAATGCTCCCATTTTACAGCTGAGAAAGCTAAAGTTCAGAGAGGCAGTGACCAGCTGGAGAAAGCAGTGACAGGATTTGAATCCAGGTCCTCTGACTCAGCCCTTTGGACTCCCAGGACAGTGGGTAGAGCAGAAAAGAGGCGCCAGGAGGAGTCCAGAGAGCTTCCCTTACGGCTCTTCTATCTAGAGGAGCTGCATCCCCGGCCTGATCTCCAGGGTCCCAGCAGCCCCTTGGGTCCCCAGGACTGGTCAGGGCCTGTCCATCCCTGCCAGTGCCCAAAGCCTCCTGGTCCATCCCGGGCCTGGCTTACGGAGGACGCCTGCTGAGCCCCAGCCTCCATCCTCCTGTGGCAGCCCTGGCCGCTCTCCTCCGATTCCCAACCAGCAGAGATGAGGAACATCTGGCGCCAGCTCCCAGCTCCTCCTCGCTGCCGGGATCCCATGCCGGGAGGGGGAAGGGCAGAGGCAGACCTGGCTCCCCCTGGCCCAAAGGCATGGGGGGAGCAGACACCCGTTGACCACATCCTCTCCGCTCTCCCCTCCCCCTAAACTCTGGCTCCTCTCTGCCCACAGATTCCCCCCCCCAATCCCTCTGCCCCCCCCATTAGCTCATGTTACCGTGGCTCGTTCCCCCAGAGTGCCACATCCTCAGGCCCCAGACACCTTCCCAGCAGGGGTGGGAGCATGGGGGTCTTCCTCCCCATCAGTGGAACAAGCCCCTGAGGGACCCCGCTTGCAGGGACTCAGACCACAGCTCCTCCCCATCCCATGGGGCAGCCCTTACTCATTCCTTGGTGGGTGTGGCAAGGGCCCCTCCCTCCCCCACCACCAGGGCAAGACAGTGAATGATGCATCTAGAGGGGGCTCCTGGAGCCTGTGACTAACTCCTTCCCTGCTAAGAATTGAGGCACTTGTCCCTATCCCAACTGAAGAAAAAGGAACCAGAGAGGGAGGGCAGGGCACATAGCAGTCAGGCCGGAGTCCAGCCTCCAACTCGGGGGGAGCATGCCCAGGATTGTGGGGGGGGTGAGGAGGAAGCTGAGGAGCACAGGCCAGCCCGGAGTCTACGTCCAGATGGGCTCCTCCATCCCCAGCCCGGGCTTCCTGAGGAGAGGTACCCAAGGGCCCTCCCCTAGGGCTGCTCTCAAACAGGTAGTGCCAGGTCAGGCGGCGTGCCTGAGCAGGGAGGAGACTGGAGCAAAGGTGTGGAGGGGGAGGGAGAGCTTCCAACTTCCCATCCCATGACACGACAGCTGCAAAGGATGGGAAGCCCCAAATCCCCGGCACTCGGGCACCGAGTCCTAGGACGGGGCTGGACAGACAGGAAGAGAGAGGGCTGAAGGGAGAAAGTCGGCTGCTACAACCTCCCCAGATGAGTTCCGAGGAGCCTTGGCTTGGCCACCCTCCGAGGAGTAAGAACAGGCAGTCTGGAAACCAGAACTGCCTCCTGGGCCTGGGCCTGGGCCCGGCCCTGCTTCCTCCAGCTTCCAGCCAGGACCAGCTGGGAGACCCCGCCTTGGCTACAGAGACCCACGGCCAGGATGGAGAGTGAGGGGTCAAGCAGGAAAGGAAGGAAGGGCAGCCCAAAGACGCCCTGACCCTTCTCCCTGAGCACCGAGCCCCCTCGTCCCATCACTCCTCAGCACGATGCTCACTTTCTCCACATCCCTCATCTTCACCCATGGACCTCTCCTCCTAAGCCTTTTAAGATGGACCATTCTGATCCACCGCCCCCCACCACAAGACCCCTGGCCCTCACCTTTGCCCTCCCCCACCATCCAGGCTGGGAGATGGCCCATTCCTGCTTCTAATTTCTTCCCGGTCTGGTCTCCTCGGGACAGTCAGGGAAGAAGGGAGAGCAGGAGGGAGGGAGGGAGGAAGGGAGGGCCTCGGTTAAGGAACGAGCTGTTGTCTTTGTCTCCTGGAGCAGTTCTAGAGTAGGGAGCCACAGGCCCGAGTCCTTCAGAGAATCCAGCATGAGCTGGAGCCGCTCACCCCCACGTGCACGCGTGTGAGTGTACATGCCTTGTGCACGCGTGCAGGGTCTGTGCACAGGTGCACATGTGTGCACACATGTGTGCACGGTCCACACCAGCCATGTTCCCCGGGGAGGTCTGCTGCCCCTGGGGCTGGGGGCCCCTCTTTGGCGGCTCCCGGGGGGCAGACACTTCCCAGCTGAGGGACCCTGCCCATCCCGCCAGGCAGCCTCAGGTGCACAAAGTCCGCAAGGGGACAGACAGGGCCGGCCGGCCGGACAGATGGACAACTGGCAGAGCCACGCTCGGGAAGGCAGCCAAGTCTGGTGAAAGGGGGACCTCAAACCTTCTGTCCCTTTCTCTCTGGGACAATTGTCATCTGGAAAGGTCCCTTTGTTCCCGAGGGAAGGGCTGGGGGACTGGGGTTGGAGAGAAGGGAGCGCTCTGCTGGGGGGCCTGGAGCTGTCCCAGACTCCCCTTCTCCCCCAGCCTCCCTGCCTTCCACAGAGGCAGAGACCCTGGCTGTGGGAGGTGGGGGAGGGGCCGCGCTGTCATACTACCCGGCCTCCTGCTCACAGAAAGACCCTCCCTCTTCTCTTCCAGCCGGGAGAGGGGGTTCTCTCTAACCCAGATCTGCCTCCAAGCTCGGGGCACCCCCCAAGGCGTGCCCTGCAACTCAGCCCCTTGGCCCTCGAAGAGCTCAAAGGAAACCCAAAGCGGTCGGGCCGGGAAAGCGCTGCAGCCCCTGGCCGGGGGGAGGGGGCGGTCAGGAAAACGGGGGCCAGGGCTCCAGAGTCTGTCACTGACACGCCCCACGTGGAACCTGGACAGGAAGGGGAGGGAGGCCGATCGTGGGAGCCCCGGGCAGCCTTTGTGTGAGTGTGTGTGTGTGTGTGTGTGAGAGTGTGAGTGTGTGTGTGTGTGTGTGTGAGTGTGTGTGTGTATGTGTGTGTGTGCTGGTCTGCCTCCGTCTGCCTCCATCTCTGGGTGTGGGGTCTCTCGTCTCTATGTCCGTCTCTCTGTTTCCGAGACAAGGCACATCTCTCAGTCTCTCTCCCTCTCTCCTTTTCCTCTGTCTCTCCCTTTCTTTCTCTCTCTCGGTCTCTCCCTCCCTCTCCCCCTCTCTCTGGGCGTGTCTCTCGGTCGCTGTCTGCACCTCCGCTTCTCTCTCCGGGGGGTGCAGCTCTGGGTCCCGGGGTCCCGGTCCCTGGGTCTCGGACCTGTGTCCGTCTCGGGGCGGGGGAGCCTCCCCTGCCTCTCCGCCTGGGCGTGTCTCGGTCCCGCCTTTGCCCCCTCCTCGTCGCTCGGTCCGGGTCGCGTGTCCCCGCCTGGCTCCGTCCCTTGGGGGCGCGCAGGGTCCCGAGGCTCCCGGCTCCCGGCCGGTCCCGGGTCCGAGCTGCTCACCTGAATCGGGGCGAGTCCTTGATGCACTCCTCGAACTCCACCGTCATTTCGGCGGCTCCGCCCGCGGCCCGGGCTCTCAGAGGGGAAGCGCCCGCGCCATGGCCACCGCCGCTCGCCCCGGCCGGGCTGCGCTCCGCTCCGCCCGCTCCCGTCGGCGCCGCTCGCTCTCCAGCCAGCCCGCCCGCCCGGGCTGGGGAATGAGGCCGCCGCAGCGCCCGCTCCGGCCCGCCCCGGCCCGCCCCGGCCCGCCCCGCCGGGCCTGTCACCGCGCAGGGAGCGTCGCCAAAGTCCTGCCGCCGCCGCCGCCGCCGCGCCCCCTTCCCCGCAAGCCCCTCCCCGGCACGGCGTGTCATTTCCATCTGCCTGGCCTTTGTCCGGCGCCTCTGACTCCTCCCCCTCTCGGAGGCGGCACCCCGGAGACCCCCCGGGGCTTCCATTTAGAGCGGGGAGGGACCCCGTGAGGGTCCTCCGGGGAGACCCGGGCCCTGAGGTCCTCAGGGGTCACCCCGTCAGAAAGCACTAGAGCCAGGGCTCCCAGCACCCCGCTCTCTGGCTCCCCCCTTGGATGCAGCCCGAGGCCCCTGGCTCTTCGAGGGCGTGTCCTCTGCTCGGCGAGCCCCCACCCCGGTGCTCCGGGGGTCCTTCATCCAGGGCGACGATGGCCCCGAAATCTCCCACCCCTGGAACCCAGATAGACCGGGAGACCTCCGGGTGGGGCCGAGGTTCCTGCAAAGTTAGCAAGTCGGTGACTAATTGGCCTCCAGCCTCCACAGTCATCCCCTGTGCCAGTGGGAGGGATCCCTAGAACTAGAATAGAAGGTCAGCCAGTCAGTCAATGAGCATGGATCAAGGCCTACTAGATTCCAGGCATTGGGTGTAGGACCCTAGCACCTACAGATGGCTTCAGAGCATCTTCCCGGCTCCTGCTCTTTAATCCGACAATTCCTCTGCTCACCACTCTTCTTAAGGATAAATACAAGCACTGAAGGCCTCTCAGGATTTGCTTGGAACCTACTTCGGCCCCCATTTCCCATCCCTCCTTTTCTCTTCGTCCACTCCACCCAGCTCCTGCTCAACCTCTCCCTGTTCCTCTGTCCCAGAATTCAAGAGAGCCTGAGTCTGCCTCCCCATCTCTGCCTCAATCTCCCTCTCTTCCTTTAAAGCCGAGTTCATGGCCCATCTTCTCCCAGGAGCTCTAGAACTCCAGGGCTCTTCTAGGACTTCTTCCCAACAGAAAGCTCCTCCTCAAATTTCTCAAGTTCTGACTCTCTAGGCCCCTCTATGCTTTGTGTGTATGGGGGGGGGGGACAATTGGGGTTAAATGACCTGCTCAAGATCACAGCTGGAAAGTGTGAGGTGGGATTTGAACTCAGGAAGCTATCTTCCTGATTCCAAGCCCAGCACTCTATGTGCTATGGCGCCACCTAGCTGTTCAGAGGACCCCGTCTCAGTAGGTTGCCCTAGAAACTCCTGGGTGACATAGAGCCACTGGACAGGAAGGGAGGCAAGGAGCCACCAAAGGCCAGGGCCTTGGACACTGGAATTCAGAGGAGTGCTGGGATATCATTTTGAGACACCCCAGGTGGGCCCACAGGCAAACCACTCACTCAGCCTCCTCATCCATCAAGGAGACAATTGGGCTCTATGATCTCTAAGGAAGCTTCCAGTTCTCAATGAGTGATCTTCTCATTCTCTTCAATCCAATGAATGTCTACACCATTTAATATGGGCAGGGCTCCATGCTGGTATCCCAGCGATGAATGAATGAATGGAAAAGCATTTATTAGACTCTTACTGTGTGCCAAGCACTGAGCTGAGCAGGGGAATAAATATACATGGAAGAGAGTGGCTGGCTTCTGAGTACAATGCCTCCACACAGCTCATCCGATGAATGTGGAATTAAATAGGATTGGGGAGGGGGGAAGAGGGGGATCAGGCTGAGGTTGATTATAAAGGCAGCATGGTGCAGTGCATAGAACGCCGGACTTGGAATCGGGTTCAGGCCCGGGCTCAGCTGCCAACTCTGACAGTTGTCCTAGTTGTCCGACTCCGAACAAACCGCTTTGTTCCTCCAAGTCTCAGTTTTCCCAACAGAAAAATGGGGGTGATCATAGCACTAGCACAGGGGTGTTGTAAGACTCTACTGAATGTCCATGACCACTGGAGAAATGTTTTCCTTTATTGCCCAGTCAGCAAACATTCATTACTCACCACCTGAGGAGCTCTGGAGGCGGGAGGAGGGTTTTGCTCTCCTCATAAAGGGATGATGATAATAATAGTATCTCCATAATTTATTACAGATATTGTCTACTTTGATCTTCACAACAATCCTGGAAGGTAGATGCTATAATTATCCCCATTTTATAGATGGGATAGCTGAGGCAGGGAAACGTGATCTGCCCAGGGTCATACAGCCCCTAAGGATCTGTGAAAGAAGAGGAATTTCCTGACTCCAAGATCAGCACTCTATGCACTTCAAAGCCATCAACTAACTACAGGGATCGAGATTAAGAGGTTGTCACCCCGAGGGATGTCCCTCCGACCCCAGGCAGTTAGTTCTCCGAGGCTACATGACTAGCAAAGCCTTTCAGAGTTCCTCCCCTGTCCTATGAAATCCCACAGGCCCCCATCTGGGACCTTCCCTTTGAGAAGGATCTTCCTTTGGCTCTAAAAAAATGCTTGGTTTTGCACCTCGGATGAAGAAGGGAGGAGAAGAGAAAGGAGGGGAGAGCAGAGAGAGAAAAAGGAGAGAAGAATGATGGAGAGGAGAAATAGAGGGAAAGAAAAGGAAGAGGAAGAGAGAAGAAAAGAGATGGGAGAGAGGAGAGAGGGGTGGGGGAGGACCACCCTTGCTGGCTGTCTTCAAATACTTGAAGGGCTGTTATTTGGGAGAGGGATTGCCCTCCTTGGCCCCAGAAGGCAGAACCCCAAAGTAATGGGTGGACGCTTCAGAGAGAAATTGAGGTTCATATCCGGAAGAAATTTCCTCCCATTCCAGCTCGCGCGGAGTGAATGGGCTGCCCTGCCGGCCCAGGAATGATTCTGGTCGCTGGAGGGCTTCCAGCAAAGCCTGGCTGGCCGGCCGGCCCCTGGGGGTGGGGGTGGGGGGAGATCCTGTCCGAGGGATGCGCGGTCCGGTCCGAGCCCGGCTGCCTCGGGCTCCCTCTCCGGCTCCGGCTCGCTGGAATTCCCGGGGCCGCGAGCTCTGGGTGTGTTCGGAGCGCGGAGCCGAGTTGGGCAAGAGCAGTGAATGGAGGGGGGAGGGGCAGCGGGGGAAACGACCCAGTCAGCGTTCTGCTGCCAGCGGACCGAAGCCAGGCCAGAGAGGGGACTTCCGGATGGTTCGCTTTTTGGATCCCTCTGCACAGAGGTGCCCTGTTCCCGGGGAGTATGTGTGAGCGTGTGTGAGTGTGCGTGTGTGTGAGTGTGTGAGTGTGAGTGTGTGAGAGTGTGTGTATATGTGTGTGTGATTGTGTGTGAGGGTGAGTGCGTGTGTGAGTGTGTGAGAGTGTGTGTGTATATGTGTGTGAGTGATTGTGTGTGAGTGTGAGCGCGTGTGTGAGAGTGTGTGTATATGTGTGTGTGATTGTGTGTGAGGGTGAGTGCGTGTGTGAGTGTGTGAGAGTGTGTGTGTATATGTGTGTGAGTGATTGTGTGTGAGTGTGAGTGCGTGTGTGAGAGTGTGTGTATATGTGTGTGTGATTGTGTGTGAGGGTGAGTGCGTGTGTGAGTGTGTGAGAGTGTGTGTGTATATGTGTGTGAGTGATTGTGTGTGAGTGTGAATGCGTGTGAGAGTGTGTGTATATGTGTGTGTGTGTGTGAGTGTGTGAGCGTGTGTGTCAGTATGTGTGAGTGTGTGAGAGTGTGTGTGTATATGTGTGTGTATGTGAATGTGAGTGTGAGTGTGAGTGTGAGACAGACACAGTGACAGAGACATAGTACGACGAAGAGTCAGGGATATAGAGCAGAGACATTATGACAGACACAGCATTAAAACTGGGGGGAGGGTCACACAGGCCCCCTCAGAAACAAGCCCCCAGCGCCAGACTCCAGGGCGCGGGGGCTCAGAAAAGGCGCGCACCCCAAAGCCCCGGGACCCCGAGGGGCCGGGTCTCCAGCGCGCTGGGGAGCGGAGGCCGGAGGCCACGTTCCGGGCAGCCCAAGGCCCAGCAACGCCATCCTTTGGTCTTCGCAAAGTCTTTGGGTCCAGGGTAAAGAGGGCGCGCTCCTGGGGTGACCGGCCCCTCGCGACCCGCCCTCTGTGCGTCCGGGACGAGGCCATCACTTGCTCCCCGCTCCCTAAGTGGAGGCCCCGCCCCACTCGCGCTTCCACTTCCCCCCCTCCCTCCGGCCCCCTTCTCCGGTCCAATCGCGCGCGGTGGCCTTGGAGTCCGAGCCGGGCCGGCGCGCGCGCTGCGGGAGGGCGGGGTCCGCTGGGCCGGGGGCGGGCACGCGCGGCGGGCCGGCCCGCCCCCTCCCACGCGGCCATGGACTCGCCCCGCGCGCGCTACCTCGTGTTCTTCCAGTACGTGGGCACAGTCTTTAGGTAGGTAGGGGCGGAGACCGGTTGCCCGGAACCCCAGTGGGGCTGGGGATCGGCTCCCGCCTCCTTTCCGAGGGGGCCCCTCCCCCACCCGTGTCCCTAGATTGCCCTGGCGCCCACGTGGGACGCCGGGGGCCGCAGCAGGAAGGATGGGAGTGATCCCGAGGGAAGAATCTGGAAGGCAGCTCCGGCGTGGGGGCGTGGGGTGCCCTGGCCCCCCTCCCCCCTCTGCCACCACCCAGGGGAGACCAGCCCTTTCCCTCCGGGGACCCGTTTCCTGCTGCAGCACCGAGTGAGGTTGCAGAGGTCGCCGAGCACCTTCCCGGCGTGGAGCCCGGTTGCATAACTTGGGGTTTTATAACTCGGAAACCCACGAATCAAGGCGGCAATTATTAAGCGCTACCTGCGTCCGTGCCGCGCACTGCCCGGCCAGAGAGCTGTGGGCGCGGAGCATGGGGCCCCCACCCCGCCCCCAGCTTCCTCTCCGGGAGCGGCGGAAGGATGTGGCCCCAGACAGTTACCAGGTTCGGGAGGGCGGGCCAGGCCGGCGCTTGGTACCCGAGCTAAGTTTAGGATGCCATTTAAAGCAGGCACCCAGACTTGGATGTTACAGGAAACCGGCTTTCTAAACAGTTCTGCCCGGTGGGGAGCTCAGTGACTCCATGCCCAGTGCTGTATGGGCAGGGGGGAGGAGGCGGCTTAGAGAGACCCCTGGGAGCACTGGCCAACTCTGGGGAGGATTCAGTTCAATTTAAACATACCTAGGGCCTGGAAAGAGCCCAGATTAAAAAAAGTAAACATTGGGCCCACTAGGAGCTTCTATTTCGGGGAGGGGAAGATAAGAACGAGGGAAATAAGAGAAATCATTCTTCGCAGCTGGGTGGAGCCTTCTGGGTCATCTGATCTAACCCTGGGTTTACAGATAAGAAACTGAGGCTAGGGGATGTGGCCGGTTTTTAATAAGCATCCAGGGGAGGATTTGAATTCTTGTCCTCTGAAAACTTCCCTGGGAAACCATGCAGAAGCATCCCAGAGTGACTGCAGGAAGGAAATGAAAACTCGGTGAGGGAATCAGCAGAGCCTTCCCGGAGGAGTTAGCATTTAAGCCTGGATTTCAAGCATTTAATTCAGCAGGCATCCATCAGGCAATAAATATTTACAAAGCGCCTACTATGTGCCAAAAAAGAAGCAAAACAGTCCCTGCCCTCAAGGAGCTCACAATGTTCTAAAAATATATTTATTTCATTAACTATTTCCCAATTAAATCAAAAGGAAATTAACATCCATTTTTCAAAACGTTGAGTTCCTAATGTTTGTTTTCCTCCTGCCCTTCCTCCACTCCTGAGAAGGCAGACAATATGATATGGAAGTCATGCAAAGCATTTCTGTGTTATGCAAAGCATTTTCAGTGTAGCCACATTGAAGAAAAAACGCCAGAAAAATCGAATGAAAAAATCTGCTCTCAGAGTTCATCAGTTCTCTCTGGAAGTGGAGAATATCCATGGAAGGGAACTCACAGTCAAACCATGTACTAGGGGTACAGAATCCCGCAAGAAACTGCTATTCTGCTTACGAGCTCCCTGCCCCCAGGAGTGTCATGTAACCCCTCCAAAAGTGAAAAATGCATTTAAAAGAAATTTCTATCGAAGAAAAGTCACATGTGTGTTTTGTTGTAAACATATGGCACTCCATTATTGTAAGTGGGGTTTTCTTGGCAAAAGTACTAGAGAAGTTTGCAGTTTCCTCTTCCAGTATACAGCAGGTATTTATTAAATACTTACTGACTGATACTGCCTCTGTGACCTTGTGGATATAGCGCCCCAATATCTTCCATGGGATTCTTGGCAAAGATACTGGTCCAGAGTCACACAAGTAATAGGTATCTGAGGCTGGATTTGAACTCAGCTCTTCCTGAATCCAGACCTAGTACTCCATCCACTGAGCCACCCAACCGTCTCCTGGCAGATGTATTCAGATGAATATTAAATGGACACATGTGATGTTTTCTGTTTCTCTACAATATAATCTTGTATCTTGTAAGAATCCTGACAGACACAAAGTAATTTGGCAGTGAAACAATAAGGAAGAACTTAATATAGTATAGAACCTAGTATAGTATAAAAGGCATAGTGTAGAACCTAGAATACTAGTATAGTATAGTGTAGCATAGAATTTAATATAGTATAAAGGGAATCGTATAGAACCCAATATAGTATGGTATCGAATTTAGTATCGTATAAAAGGTATAGTAGAAATATAATAGAGTATAGAAGGTAGTCGGTCTCAGGCTGAGTTTGGAAGGGAACTAAAGATTCCAAGAGAAAGATGAAGAGGGAGAGCATTCCAAACATACAGGGAAAGTTAGTACACATCAGAGCAAAGATGTCTCGTCATGTACGAGGAACAGCCAAAAAGCAGTTTGCCTGGATTGTTCAGTCTGGCTGGAAAGATCATTCGGAACCAGACTCTGAAAGGCTTTGAGAGCCCAACAGAGAAGGCAGCCTTTTATCCTAGAGGCAGGAGGGAGCCACAGGAGGTTCTTGAGCAGGACAAGAAGAGGCTCAGACAAATTGGACAGCGGTGGGTTGAAAGGGGAGAGAATTGAGGCAATTTGCAGTGGGACAGTTCAGAAATCCTGAGGGCTGAGCCCTGGGTAAAGAGGAAGTGTGGGAAAGATAGGGAGCAATAGAGCCCACGAGATCAAGCCACAAATTGGATGAAGAGATGATGGGGAGTGCAGAGTCCAGAGTGACTCGGGGGTCCCAGAACCCCTCGGTTCTTGGTGACTCCCTTCTTATCAAGTGTCCTTGGAGCTTGGCACGATGTCCGGCACGTAGCAAATGCCTGATGTGTGGATCAGAAAGGGAAGTAGAGCTCTGAATACAGATGGGGAAGTTAGGGCTAGTGTGAGGTTGGGGGGCAAGGAGTTCTGGTTTAGACATTTTGTTGTTCACTTGTTTTTAGTGTATGTCCATCTCTTCGTGATCCCATTTGGGGTTTTCTTGGCAGAGATACTGGAGTGATTTTGCCATTTCCTTTCCCCAGCTCATTTTACCGAGAAGAAAACTGAAGCAAGCAGAATGAAATGACTTACCCAGTGTCACCCAGCTAGGACGTGTCTGAGGTTGGATTTGAACTCAGATCCTCCTGACTTCCAGCCCAGTCCTGGATCCACAGCACACCAAGCTACTCCTATATATCCAGCCCTAGCCTCTCTCCTAAAGACTGGTCCTGCATCTCCAATTGCCAACCTGTCCAGCGTTTCCATATGGATGTTCCAACGGCCTTTGGTAACACAGCGGATAGAGTCAGGAAGACCTGAGTTCAAACCCATCCTCAGTCACTTCCTAGCTGCGTGACCCTGGAGAAGTCCCTTCACTCCATCTGCCTCAGTTTCCGCATCTGTAAAATGAGGCGGAGAAGGGAATGGCAAACCCTTCCAGTATCTGCCAAGAAAACCCCAAGTGGGTCACAAAAAGTCTCACACACACACACATCTGCATGGAGATGATGATTAGACCCATGAGAGTTGATAAGGTCAGAGAGAAGAGGGGGCCAGAGCAGACCCTTGAGGTAAATTGCTGCATGCCCAGAGTCCTGGACGTGAAGGATGATCCCAGGGAGGCTCAGAGCTTTCACAGGGAGGTTGAGATAGAGGGCCCTGACCACTGGTCAGGTCACCAAAACCAAGGAGGGAGTGGTGATCAGTGTCAACCACTGAAGAGCAGCCAGACCTAAGAAAAGCCAATAAAATAGGCCTCAGGGAAGCGTTTCAGCAGGAGGGGGACGGCAGCTGGATTTCCAGGGGTTGAAAAGTGAGTAGGAAGTGAGGTGAAAACATGCCAGGAGTTTTGTTTTCCTCTGAAAGGGGAGATGTAGGGCACTCGCTCGAGGGGATGTCAAAGCAAATTTTTTTTTAGACTTGGCCACAATCTGGTTATGTTTATGGCGATGGGACTAAAAAGAGGCTGGAAATTAGGTCAAGAAGGGACAGGCTATGGGAGGAGCCAAGAGGCATTAGGACTCAGCATGAGGAGAGGGCGAAGGGAAGGGCCCCCTTATCCTCTGAGATGGGGCCCAAGGCATGGGCGCTGGTGAACTGGAGGTGATTGGAAGCACAGAATTGGGGAAAAGAGGGAGCTTCCTTCAGTGACGTGCAAGCTGAGGGCCGTCGCTGGGGTGGAAAGGGGAGTTTGATGTGGAGGCCATACGTGGTGCAATGAAGTGTGCACTCGGGGCCCCCCAGTTCTTGAAATCCTTTCAGAACCTCCTAGAGCTAAAAGCTACTTTTTTAATAAATGGTTTAATTTCTGATATGGTAGCCCAAACCCATGTAAACCAAAGTTCTTTTGGGGAAGGAAAATGTATTCAATCATTTTCTTTTTAAAGACTAAACTTTGAGGATCACTGTATAGAGAATTTGTAGCTTCCAAGCTTGAGAGATCCTCAAAGGTCACTCATCCAATCTCATTTTACAGATGGGGAAACTGAGGCCCAGAGAAGAAAAGATTCATCCAGATCACAAGAGCCAGAATAGATAGAGAACGCAGCAATGAGGGATAAAGTCTGTATACTCTGTTCACACATTCAGACATCAGGAGCAGGGCTAGAGGAAGGTCCCCACCATGGGCCCAGCCTACCACGGCAGTGGAAAAGGAGCCACTTCAGAAAGGCACCTGGTACTTTCTTTCCTCCAAAAGAAAAATCCCAAGGCCAGGAGGCCAGAGATAAGCGCCAGCAGGATCTTGGAGGCTCCCACGGCAAAATAAAGAGGAAAGGGAATGATTGGGGAGGAATCATCTATTATAAGGAGAAGGGGCCCTAGGCTTGATTGTAACAACCCCAAGTCAGCAGGCCCTCTGTGTGGCAGGCCTTGGGGGACACAGGGACAAGGGAGAGTGGCCCCTCTTCCTGGGACCTGATGGGACCAGTTTCCTTACCTCTAACCTGAGGTGGTTAAATTGGATGGAAGGCTTACGGGATTCTCCCCCTTCTCATTTCCTCCTCCCTTCTCCCTACAGTGGGGTCATGGCTATCAAACGGCCGAAACAGAGGGTCGGAGTCCAGAATCTTCTAGAGGTGAGTGTCCGGGATCTAGGTGGTAGCACCGGTGGGGAAGGGACCCAGAGAGGCATCTCCTTGGGGGCAGTGTGTGAGTGCAGTCGTGGGGGTTCTCTCAGGTGGCTGGGAGCGAGGGGGGACATTCCAGGTGCTGGCTGAAGGTATTGGCAGCATTCTGTACAAAGGGGATGGAGGCTGGAGATGAAGCAGCCAGTAGTCTGGTTTGGCCAGAATGGAAGCGCAAATGCCATCCTCACTGTCAGCTTCCCACCCCTGCCCTTAGTTAAAGTGTTTATGTGGGGAGTGGGGATGCAATTGCTCCACTTGGAGGCAGGGGGATGGACAGAATGACCTCATACTATCTGGAAGCAGGTCACTGACTGGTGGAGGATGAGGGAAGGGGAATGGGACCGCAGATTGTACCACAGCATCTAAATTTGGAGCGGGCACTATGAATAGATGGATCCTCGGGAAGCATTACCGCTCCCCCAGTCCCATCACGGATTTTCTAGTCTGCAAATCCATTGGATCATGGAACTCAGAACCACCTGGAAGGTCCCTTCATGGGCCCAGCCTGTTCATTTCACTGAGGCCCACATTGGGGAAGGGTCTCATCCAAAGTCACAAAACTGGCTCATTTGAGGCAGAGCCAGGATCACAACCCAGAACTTCTGGGGATTCCAGATTTGGAGACTCTGTCTGTGCCGCCTCCTTGGGGCACTGAATCAGTCACCAGGTGATCTTGCGCATCCAAGTCCTTTTGTTCCTCTCCTGCCTGTGTCCTGCTTGGAGAGGTGGGTACGGGCACAGGACCCGTGTGTGCTCACGCCATTTCTTTTCAGCTAGTGCCTCCAGCTGAGGGCAAAGGGAAGGGGGTCTGTGAGGCATCCATCTCATCTACATCCATCCCCCCTCAGAAAGCTGCCGAGCGGCTGAAGTCCCTCATGCCCGTCAAGTTCACCATCTCCAGCCGAACGGACACTGGCGTCCACGCCCTGGGGAACTCTGCCCATTTAGACGTTCAGCGCCTGAGTGGCCGACCTCCTTTCTCACCTGATATCCTCACGTTTGCCCTCAATAGCCACCTGGAGCACCCTGACATCAGGTACAGAATACCCCCCCATCCCAGGCCCTTCGGACCCAGCCTGTCTCCCTCCATCCCCCCCATACACACACAGATGATGGCAGACCCTCCTCAATTGGTTGACATATGTTCTTCAAGACACAGGCCTGTTCCCAGTTGCGGAGGGAACCGAGAGTTAAGTCTCCATGATCAAATCCTCCAGTTTGGCCAAGCACTGGGGAGCTGGCCATCTTGGACAGCAACCCCGAGGATTAGGGATATCCCTGTGTACCTCGATCTCTTGTGACTCTTAGGACTTCTCACATAAGCAAGGTTCAGCACCAGGCTGAATGGACAGCCCCTTCCTGGACTCGCTGAGAGCAGGAGATTGAGAGGGCCCACCTGGGGGAGTCAAGGATGTTCGGAGAGGCGGATGGACTGGATGGGCTCTGGTTGGGTCACAGTTCCAGTCTGTCTAGAGCCTCTCTAAGGCTCTGGGATGGGCAGGAAGTAGCCTCTTCCTAGCCCAGGATTTGCCCTTGCCAAGTCTGTGGCATTGGGGACCAGAACCAGGAGATCCTGAGCCCTAGCTGATCCCTACGGTCATGGATGGCCCTCTTCCCTTCTTTCCCTCTTTACTTTGACCTCATCAGCTTTCACTTCTGTGCTGAGTCCCAGAGCTACAAAGCCAGCCTCCGTCAGCTACCGTCCTCTTCAGCTGGAAGTCCTGTAGGGATCTCATCTCCGGCACTGAACATGTCCTTATCCTGACGCCTGTTACTCTCCCAAACTTCCCTGTTACTGGCGAGGGCACTGCCATCCCTCCAGCTTCCTAATCGGTGTCA
Organism: Sminthopsis crassicaudata; assembly: GCF_048593235.1. Lineage (NCBI taxonomy): Eukaryota > Metazoa > Chordata > Mammalia > Dasyuromorphia > Dasyuridae > Sminthopsis > Sminthopsis crassicaudata. The sequence continues at coordinate 635,178,572 of NC_133619.1, read as the reverse complement.
ATGTTGACTCCCCATTCTTCCTCAGTCCTCCCCCCTCCAGTCTGTTGTCAGGTATCGGTTTTACCTCCATAACATCTCTCAGATCTCCTCTGGCCCTGCCTCCCCTGGACCACTGCAGTGGTGACTGGGAGGTTTCCCTATCCTCGTCTCTCCTCACTCCCATCCAGCCTCTGCTCAATCAAGAATTTTCCCTCCACGCAGTTGCCAGTATGATCTCCCTAAAGCACGAACCGAGCGAACTGTGTCGCTCCCCTACTCAATGAATTACAACGGGCTCCCCCTTTTCTCCAAAATCAGCAGAAACTCCTGTTAAAGGCCTGGCTCTAGACAGTGGCTCGGTCTGTGATACCATTCATGTAGGGAACGTTCAAGGGAGGATACTTCCTCCACCAGTGAAAATCAGTACCTTCTCTGTGATCTAGAACAGTGGTCCTCAGACTTTTTAAATAGGGGGCCAGTTCCCTGTCCCTCAGACTATTGTAAAAAAAAAAAAAAAAAAAAAAGCTCACACTCTGTCTCTGCCCCTCAGCCCATTTGCCATAACCCCTCAGTGGGCGTCCTCAGTGGGCACATCTGGCCCTTGGGCCGTAGTTTGAGAACCCCTGATCTAGAAGAACAGAAAGTATCCAGCCCAAAGACCAGAGGTAGCTCACAAGATCTCAAATCTTGTAGAAGTGTAATTGGGAAGTATTTTATAAAATAAATTAAAATCGAACCTGGCTCCAGCCTCCTTTTTCCAGAGTGACTCAGTCTGTGATACCATTCAAGAAAGGAACTTCCAGGGGAGGACACTCCGTCCACCAGTGCAGGTCAGCACCTTCTCTGTGACCTAGAGTCCTAGAACAACAGAAAATATCCAACCCAAAGGCCAAGGGCAGCCCAAAACATGTTCAAGTTTAATTTGGAAGCATTTAACAAACAAAAATCAATTAAAACAAAGATAATAACCCATTTTAAATAAACTAAGTCAGCTCATGGACCAACAGGCTCCTCTTGTACTGATTAGCATACCTTATTTCTATTTGACCTCGACACCATTTGGTTGGTCTAGAATTACTAAGAGATTAGGTGACTTGACCAGAATCAAATCGGTAGGATGTGCCAGAACCGAGACTTAAACCCAGGATTTTCCAACTGAGACTGGTTTTCTGGTCTGCCATTTCCATCCTCTCATGGGGCTCTCCATCTCCCTTCCCAAGGCCCCTCTAAGGCCCTTCCTCCCTAGCTCTTGCTGTCCCTTAGAATCCCTGGCTTGGTTCCTGACCCTCTCAACTACTAGGGACCGTTCTGAATTACCTTGCATTGATTCTGGTTTTTTCTGTCCTGGATGTACTTTACTTATACATATCCTCATTCCCCATTAGAATTTGGTTCCACTTCCTAGCTGCGTGACCCTGGGCAAGTCACTTAACCCCAGCTTCAGAAAAAAAAAATTAATTAATTAATTAAAAAAAAAAAAAGAATTTGGTTCCTTGAAGGCAGGGAGCCTTCAGAGGTAAGAATTCTTACCTCTGTTTCCCCATTGTCCAGCACTGGGCCTGACACAGAGTACTCACTTAATCGATTCTTGGTGATCCATTGATTGGTGTAGAAGTACCCCAAACTCGGGGCCTTTTAAATTTGGTTCTGAGGAATAAAGGACCACAGCTCCTAATCTGTGGGACCTAGGTGTCCCCCGAATCACTGACTCAGTCACCAGGGTGATCTTGTGGGCCCAAGTCCTTCTGTTCCGCTCCTTGGGGAGGTGGGTACGGGCACAGGGCCCCTGTATGTTCGCGACATTTCTTTTCAGCCAGACTTGGACTGTGGGAGTAGTTCCTGGAGTCTGATGCTGGTCCCTTCCCTCCCAGGGTGATCCGAGCCTTTCGGGCCCCCGATGACTTCCACGCTCGCTTTGAAGCCACATCAAGGACCTACCTGTACCGGCTGGTAACCGGCTGCTCCTTGGACACACTGTCCGTGTTTGACCGGAACCTGTGCTGGGCCGTGAGGACTGAGTAAGTGCCACGGTTGTGGCTCCTGCTGCCCCCACCCTTAGCGCACACATAGAGGAAGGGGTAGGAGAGGACGTTCTCCATGCCTTCTTCATCGCTGCCCATGAGGTGGCCAGTCCCTGGCTAGAGGCCTGGACTAGGGAGGATGCCCTCATGACTTCTCACCTTCCTTTGCCCGCAGTCACCTGGATGTGGCCGCCATGCAGGAGGCCGCCCGCCATCTCCAAGGCACCCACGACTTCCGGGCCTTTAGGTCAGTAAGTGACAATGACTGGAAAAACCCTGTCAGGACCCTGCTCCGGGCCTCGGTGGCTCCTGCATCAGTCAGCCCTTTTACCCATCCCCAGGAGAAGAGGTGAGGAGAGGGTCTGGGCCAGGTCACCCTCTGACCCTGGGAGGCTAGGTCCTCCCCAGGAACAAGGGCTGGGCTGGGTCTTAATTCAGCCATCGGGTCATCTCCCAGGCATCAGGTCCCCAGGGCTGGGGAGGGCTCTCGGACCTCCCTGGAGAGATTGACGTCTCCGGGACCAGATGGGTTCCCTGCCCTGGGAGGCCTGTGAGTCTGAGAGCTGCCTCTGCCCCTCCGGGTTGGATGGGAAGGAAGGCTGTGGCTACCTGCCGCAGCGAATGCTTGGTGCTTTCTCCACGCCCCCCCGTCCCTCGGCCCTTTGTTTCCGGCAGAGGGGCAGAGCGGTGCCTGGCTCCGGGCCTTCTCATGTCTTGGGTCCTGGGGCCAGCCAAGGGTGGCTTGGGGACCAAGCCCAAGCTGCCCAGAGGGGCGGGCAGAGCTGGGGGTGGGGCGGCCCAAGGCAGCAGCGTCCTGAGGAGGAGCCTCAGGGAGGCCACGGCCAGCCAGGTGGGCGCCAGCTTCCTCTGAAGCCCCGTTCTGCCCTCCAGTGCTTGCTGTGGGGGAGGGTACTGCCAGCAACCCCAATCCTCTCACTCCCTAGTGCCCCCCCAAGGGCCAGAGCCTCCTGGTCACCAGGACATAAGCAGAGGCCCAGTCAGCTTGTAACTGGGAGCAGCAGGGGGCAGAGGGGCCTGCTCTGGGACCCCTCTGTGGGGGGTGGGGAGATCTGGGACCCCTCTGTGGGGGGGTGGGGAGAGGAGCAGGGACACCGATTCCAGGCCTCGGCCTTGCAGTTGCCTTTTCCTGCCCTTACTCGCCATGCCCACCGGGCCTCGGTGCCCGATCTAGGCCTCCTGTTGTGAAGAGGCGGAGGGGGGGAGGTTGAGGCCCTGGTTCCCAGCTGTGCCTCCCCCCCCGGCCCCCCCCGCCCCGGGTACCCAGCTCCAGCAAATTCCATTTCATGCTCTGTGACTTGGGGGTGGAAGCCGGGCTAAATTTAGCTCCCTGGCTGATGGAGCCGGGGGCGGGAGGCTCATCCGGGGGCAGAGGGATGGATGCGGTGACCCTGGAGAACAGATGCGAGGGTCCCTGGGAGTCCGGCTCCTGGCTCAAGCGCAGGCTGGGGACGGATCCCTCGCTGACCCCGCGGGCCGGCAGGAGAGCCCAGGCTGCAGAGACCGTTGGGTTGTTCCTCCGGCCTGCTCCCCCTCCCTTCCTGCCCCCTTTCTCAATTGGCTGCTTGTCTATTCACAGAAGGGATTTGGGGGGGTGGGGGACTGGGGCTCCCAGGGTTGCCTAGCAACCATGAAAGCCTCTCTGAGGCCCCATCCTCTGGCTGAATGGCAAATGGGAGCCACTCATTGGGGATGCATCCCCATCACCTGTCCCACCCCCCCACTGGGGCTGGTGCCAGAGCCTGTGGGCAAATAATGCCCGCCTTTCTCTCTGCCCGCCTCCTCCCCTCCGGGCGTCAGGGTCCCACCCCCAGGGAGGGAGGGGACATCAGAAAGCAGATGGGGCGCCCCCGAGGCCATGGAGATGGCTTCTCAGAGAGCCTTTGGGGGAAGGACCCACTCCCCCCGAGGGTCTGTGAGGTGCCAGGTGGCCCCCTCAGCCCCCTTCTGGCCGTCCTGAGCCTTGGCCCCTGCCCAGAAGAGGGCTCCAGCTTCTGAGTGCCTTTGCCAAGTCCTCTCCTCTTCCTGAGCCTCAGTTTCCTTTTCTGTAAACTGAGGAAGTTAGGGGTTAAAGAGCTGAGATCCGCCGGCATTCCAGGGTCTCATCTGGGGCCATCTGCTTTCCCAGCAGGGTAGGGGTGGGTGCTGCCCCCCCTCGAGGCAGGTGCAGGCCGGGCAGCTGCAGAAAGAGCCTTTCTCTGAGGACCCAGGAAGAGGGGAGCCGGGTCTGTGCCAGATGTGGCGGGGGCAGGGAGGGAGGGGAGAGCCAGAAAAGAGATGCTCTGTACTGCGGCCTCGAGGGCAGGTGCCCACTGGGGGGGTGCAGGGCCCTGGGCCTCATCCATCTTCCTCTGGGCTCTGACACTGCACCAGAGGGTTGGGAGGCAGGAGAGATGGGTGAGAACAGCCTGGCACCCAACCTGGGGTCTTGGAGACTCTTTTCAGTTAGTAGCTGAGCTGGAGAGGGTCCCTCCCCCAAGCCCCCTGCTGATCAAGCTTGTATTAAGCACCTCTGGCATACCGGGCATTGTGCCAGCTCCCTGCTCATACTTTGGAGGGTTTTCCTGACAGTACCGTCCTGTTTGGGGGAGTGGTTCTGGAACCCGGAACGAGTGCCACGTCTCCTCTCTGGGCACCGGTAAAATGAAGGGCTTCCTGCTCTCGGGTCCCTGTGGGGTCTCGGGTTCTGGGTAGCCCCTTCCCCTCTGCACCTACGCCAGGGCCCAGCCCCGACCCCTGAGTCGCTGCGCTCCAGGGCCTTGTTCTCCAAATGGTTCCCAACTTCTGGAGGCCAGCCCTCCCGCTGGGCCCCGAGTCTAGAACCTGAGCTCGGGATTCTGAGGCGGCCAGCCAGGGCAGGGGGCCCGAGTCAGCTCCAGTCTTAGCTGTATCACATGGGGGGGGGTCACCTTCCTGACTTTGTGCTTCCTCTTCTGCAAAATGAGGGAGCAGGTTATGGGGAGTAAATGTGTAACTCACAACTGGCAGCACTTAAGCTGCTCTTGTTACCAAGCCCAGTATCCCCCTCTGTGACAATTTTTTTTTCCTCTGAGGCTGGGGTTAAGTGACTTGCCCAGGGTCACACAGCTAGGAAGTGTTAAGTGTCTGAGATCAGATTTGAACTCGGATCCTCCTGAATTCAAGGCTGGTGCTCTATCCACTGCGCCACCTAGCTGCCCCTGCCCCCTCCCCCTCTGTAATAATATGGTAGCAACTGATATTTATTTGGCACCTACTATTTACTAGCCCTGTGCTTGTCCCAAGACTGTCTCATTTGAGCCTCATGGCCCCCCTGGGAGGGAGTTATCCCCATTTTTAAAAAATTATTTAATATCTTGCCCTAGTTTACATTCATAGCAAAAGTTTTTGTTTTTAAATTTTTGAGTTCTAGGTTCTCTCTCTTCTCCCCACCCACAATTAAGAAACCACATGGGAAGCCGTGCAAAGAAAGGAAGCCAAGGCCTCCACCTTAATGAAAGTAAAAACCCTCCAGAAAAGTCTCTGAGAGAGACAGAGAAAGCGGAGAAAGTGAGACAGGAAGGTGGAGGGAGAAAGAAACAGAGACAGAAAGGGGAGATAAAAAAGAGAGACAGACAGAAAGGGGAGACAAAAAGAGAGAGACAGAGACAGAAAGGGGAGACAAAAAGAGAGAGACAGAGACAGAAAGGGGAGACAAAAAGAGAGAGACAGAGACAGAAAGGGGAGACAAAAAGAGAGAGACAGAGACAGAAAGGGGAGACAAAAAGAGAGAGACAGAGACAGAAAGGGGAGACAAAAAGAGAGAGACAGAGACAGAAAGGGGAGACAAAAAGACAGAGACAGAGAGGGGAGATAAAAAAGAGGGAGACAAAAAGAGAGAGACAGAGACAGAAAGGGGAGACAAAAAGAGAGAGACAGAGACAGAAAGGGGAGACAAAAAGAGAGAGACAGAGACAGAAAGGGGAGACAAAAAGAGAGAGACAGAGACAGAAAGGGGAGACAAAAAGACAGAGACAGAGAGGGGAGATAAAAAAGAGAGACAAAGAAAGGGGAGACAAAAACATAGAGAGACAGAGACAGAAAGGGGAGACAAAAAGACAAAGAGACAGAAAGGGGAGATAAAAAAGAGAGACAGACAGAAAGGGGAGACAAAAAGAGACAGAGACAGAAAGGGGAGACAAAAAGACAGAGACAGAGACAGAAAGGGGAGACAAAAAGACAGAGACAGAGACAGAAAGGGGAGACAAAAAGACACAGAGAATGCTTTGGTCTGTACTCAGGCAGGGCCAGCTCCTTCCCCGGCTATGAGGGGATTTTTCAGTTTCTTCAGAGCAGTCGAGGGGATTGCACTGCTGAGAATAGCAAAGTCATTCACAGCTGGGCATCCCAGAACATGGTGCCCATTTTGCTGATGAGGAAACTGAGGTGAAGAGACTTGCCCGGTCACACAGCCTAAGTGTCTGAGGTCACCCCTTCCTGACTCCAGGCCTGGGCTACCCAGCTGCCTCCCCAAGAGAATTGGACTCGGCCTTCAGGGCCCTTCCCCAATCTAAATCCAGGTGCTGGGGAAGTCTGCCAGCTCCCCTGCCCCATTTTGCAGACGATGCCCAGGAGTGAAGTCCGTAAGCCTTTGTGATGAGGTGAGGGCCCGGTGCCAAGGTGTCCGTGGCCAGCGGGCGCCCTCCCGGGTCCGCTTCTGGGCCCCCCCATGGCCCTTGTCCCTCCTCCATCCCAGGGCCCAGGGCGAGGGCCAGGCGCCATCTTAAACTTCATCTCCTCCCCTTCCTCCCAGGGCCGCCCATTCCCCAGGACTTCAGACTGCAAAGAGCCAGTTCCCGTGTCCTGGCTCTGCTTTATTCAGGAGACAGGAGTGGCCACAGGGTCACTTGGGGGGGGGGAGCAGAGAGAGGAGACACTCACCAGGAAGCAGGGGCAGGGCCCGGGGGGGGATGGGGGAGCTCGGGCCGGTCTCCGCCTGACCCGGGCAGTGCCCATTTCCCTCGGTCAGAGGGCCAAAGATGCCTTTAGGTGAGCGGATCGGGGGCCGGAGACCCCACCTCGGCCCGTTTGTATTTGCAGGAAGCTGCAGTTCTGGGACATAGAGTTTGAGAGCAAGTCCTTCCTCTACAAGCAGGTACAGGGAGGGGGGCAGGGATCTCCTAATCCCCCCTTTTGTGCCGGGGACCCCAGACAGGGCCTCGGTGCCCCCTAGTGGTGCTGAGGGAGCGGGCTGGGCAGGGGCCACGTGGCTTGTTTATTGGGGTGTAGCTCCTGTCCCAGGGCCGGGAGGCTGCCATGGGGGGGGGGGGCCTGGCGTTGATGCCCTCGGGCCCGCTGCAGGTGCGGAGGATGACGGCCTGCCTGGTGGCAGTGGGGCTGGGGACCCTGACCCCGGCCCAGGTGAAGGAAAAGCTGGAGAGCGGAGACCCCCAGAGCGGCCCTTCCCTACTGGTGGCCCCCGCCCGGGGCCTGTTCCTGAAGTCGGTGCACTATGACGGCCTTGGTGAGCACCCCGGGGCCTCTGCCTCCCCTCCCCCAGGCTTCCTGGACCCCAGACCCGGGGAGCGGGGGAGGTGTCAGCAAACAAAAGGTGCTTTCACTTCAGCTGGGGGGAGGCAGGATCCAAACAGACATTCAAGGGTCTCCAGGTGCCCGGGGCCAGGGGGAGCCCCTTTTCTGCCTCACATCCAGGCTCCGCCTTCTCTTCACAGACTGGGGCCCTGGCAAGGACTGCTACAATCGCCCGTCTGTCCCAGGAGGCTGCAGCCCAGGAGCTGTGCCAGAGGCGCCCGGGCTCTGACAGGACCAGGGATGCCCCAAGACTCGGTCCGGGCAAACTAAGGGGAAGCGTTTGGACGGGGGGCGGGTGGCCCGGTGCCCGCGCCAGCAGAACCGAAGAGCTCCTGCCCAGGTGCCCGGGCCCGTGGGAGCCTCCCGTCTGGGCGGCCCCAGGTGCGAGGGGGGCTTCCTGTGGGTTGGGGGGTGAGGGGCGGAGAACGGAGACGTCACAGGCGCCTTTCTGAGGCTGAAGTTTCCTGTGGCTCAGAGGCCGGCAGCAGGTGCTCAGCGGCTCCTGTGAGTAGGGGTCTGGGGGCAGGGGGCCATGGCAGGCCTCCTCTCTTAGAAGCAGGCAGCCGTGTTCCTCCTGGGCCTCTGCCGGCCACTCAGACCCGAGGGGCCCTGGGATGAGGGTGCGGCCAGGGGCCTGACTGACGGCGCTGAGCACTCGCTCCTTCCGCCCTCCTCAGACTGGCCCGGCCATGCCGCCGCCGGCCCCGAATGACACGGGAAGCCCCTCGGCCACCGGGTTTGGGGGCCATCAGCAGCTGGCCGTGGCCTACGGCGTGGTCTTTGCTCTGGGCCTGGCCGAGAACGTGGCGGTCGGGAGCCGCCTCCTCTGGCGGCTGAGGCGCTCGGGGCCGGCCTGCGTGCTGCGGCTGAGCCTGGCGCTGGCCGCCGCCGCCTTCGCCTGCAGCCTGCCGCTCTGGGTGCACTACCACCTGCACGGGGGCGACTGGCGCTTCGGGGAGCCGGCCTGCCGCCTCAGTGCCAGCCTCCACTGGGCCTTCATGTACCTTGGCACCGGCTCGCTCCTCTGCCTCAGCCTGGACAGCTACCTGGCCCTGGCCCACCCCTGGGCGCGCCTCCGGTCTGGCAGGACCCACTGGGCCGTGGGCAGCGCAGGACTCTGGCTGTTAGCCGGGGCTGTGGCCAGTCCCCTGGCCCTGGGCAGCCCCCTGAGTCACACCGGACCCAACAACCGTACCTCCTGCTTTGAGAACTTTGTGGCAGACACAGTCTCCGGGTCCCACGGCACCTACGCCCTGGTGGGGGGCTTCCTGGCGCCTTCCATCATCATCCTGAGCGGCTACCCGCTGCTGGCCTGGCACGTGGCCTCTGGCCACAGGACCTGGCGTGGCCGCAGAGCCCTCAGGACCCTCGGCTTCAGCGTGCTCGTGTGCGCCATCTGCTTCCTGCCCTACTCCCTCTGCCACCTGCTGCGCCACCTCGGCGGCCCCGGCCCCGGCCTCAGCCACCTGCGCCGGGCGGCACTGCTGCTGCTCAGCCTGGGCCCCTGCCTCAGCCCCCTCGTCGGCCTGCCCGGAGGGCCCCGGGCCTGCTGCCGGCTCTGGGCTCGCCTCCGCTCCCCCAGGCCCAAGGCCGTCTTCACCATCTGTGACAGCAAGCTGACGGGGCCCCTCTGCCCCCCGCTGGGGTGAGACCCCTTAGGCTGCAGCAGGCCTGGGGGGAGGGCAGCGCCCCCACACTGAGCCAGGCACGGGGGGCACGTCCCTCCCCAAGGAGCCAGCTTGCGGACTGCTGCTCTGGAGAGGCTGACTGTGGGGGGGAGGGGGCCCTGCCATCCTCCAGTGCCAACTACATGTGCCAAGGCCCGAGACCTGTTGCTCCAGGTGAATAAAAGGCAGAGAAGCTGTTGAGCGACTTTTTGTTTAATTCTTGTCCTTAGAGGGGGGCCGGGGACCCAGCCCCGTTCCAGGCACTTGGGAGGGAGGGGAGCTGGCCCCGGGCTACAAAAGTCTCTGCCCCCCCAGAACCGAACCGGCCCAGACCCAGAGAGCCCCACCCAAGGCGAAGAGGAGTCAGCCTGGCCCAGAAGGCCGTGGGGCGGGGGGCCCGGAGCCTCATCCCCTGCTCCAGGCAGAGGCCCAGGCCTCCCTGGAGCAGCCAGACCAAGACCCCCGGTGCAGCAGGAAGGGCCTCAGCTGGGGGCCTGCGGGAGCCCCTTTTTCAGCAGCGACGTGAGGTAGCTGCCCAACTCTTCATCCTGCGGGCCAAGGTGGAGGAGGAGGTGAGGGCTTCCCCCGGGCCGCCGCCACATCCCCCGGGGCCGCCCCCACATCCCCCGGGGCCGCCCCCACATCCCCCAGGCCCCGGGCTGCCCCACAGGCTCTCACCTGGTAGGTCCAGGAGACCAGCAGGACTTTGGTGCCCGGGTCCTCCGAGTGCGCCGTGGCCTGGATGAGGATGGACTCCACCATGACCGAGCCATCGGGCAGGTGCTGGACCGAGTGCGCTTTCAGAACACTGAGGGGGAGAGGAGGGGCCGGCTGCAGGGCTGCGGTTACTGGACCCTGGGGGGAGGGGAGTGGTATCCCAAGGGCTCCCCGGGAAGGGAGGGGTCCCCCTTACTTCTTCAGGTGGCTGTACACGCGCAGGACCGTCTCCTGCTCCTTGCGCGTGTCGTGAATGTGCACGCGGCAGGTGAAGCGGAGCTGGTGCTCAGCCAGGCCCAGCTCCTTGAGGGCCTGCTCCGAGGACACCAGCCGGAAATTCTGGGGGGAGGGGACGGAGCGTCAGAGGTCAGGATCTCTGGGGGGGGCCCAGAGCCTCGCCCAGCCCCCCCAGGTGACCAGAAGGCCCCCCCATCCCGGAGCTCCCTGAGTCCCTGCCAGCCGGCTCAGAGAGGCCACTCACATTGTCCTTCATGATCAGCGTGCCATGCATCAGCTTGGGCCTCTTGGCGTCGGGGAGGAGGCCTGGGGAGGAAGAGGAGGAGACCCTCACCCACCAGAACCCTTGCTTCCCCCCTCCCCACCCCCCATTAGGCAGCCCAGATTCTGGCCCCCCCGGCCCCCTCCCAGGGCAGTACCCAGCGCCATCTCCCTCTTCAGCAGGCCCAGCGAGATGCCCACAGGGATGTTGGGGTGGGTGAGCAGGGTGACCGTCTCTCCGTTGGCCGGCATGTAGCAGTTCACATCTGACAAAGGCAGCACGTGACAGTTAAGTCTGGGCCGGGCAGCGGCGGCCCAGATTCCCCGGCCTCCCCCGGCCTCCCCTGGCCCACGCTGCTCCGAGCTCTGCCCGGCACCCGCTCCTCAGGCCCCCGGGGCCGACGCCCCCCTCCCAAGGCCAAGGGGGGCACGTCAATAGCCAAACTGACTAGAAACCACTGTAGAGCCCAGAGTCTCTGACCCCCCCCCCACCCCAGGCACCTCCTGCCAGGCTGGGCCGGCACCATCCCTCTGCCCCCAGGCTGAGGAGTGCTCCCCAGGGACTCCCCCGCCCCCAGGCCTGGCCACGCACGGAATTCCTGCTCAATCTTCTGCTTCAGGAACTCCATCTTCTTGGCTTCCCCGTGGACGAGCAGCACGTTGTCCGGCTCCGCCTGGCGGACCAGCTGCATGATGCCCTTGGCGTCGGCGTGGGCACTGAAGGACATGTACTCCACCTGCATCTTCACCTCGAGCTGGGGGGGACGAAGAGACACACGGAGATCGGACGGACGGAGGGAGAGAGGGAGGCAGAGAGACAGAAGTCGCCACCAGTCCCAGCTGCCATTCCCCCCTCTCCCACCCCCCTCCAGTGAAGCAGCGCGCTGTAAGAGCCCCGGACACATCAGAAAGACCCGGCTGGGTTCAAACCCTGACTCTGTTAGCAGTTAAGTGGCACTGGGCAAGTCCCTCCCCTTAGCCTTAGTTTCCTCATCTGTGAAATGGGGATTACAAGCAGCCATCACAGAAGCGCTAAGGGCCAAGCCAGGCTCTCTGTGAGGACTCAGGGCTGCCCCGGCCTCTGCCCAGCCCCTCGGGCTCCAGAAGGGACCCAGGCTCATGTGGCCATGGGCACAGGGCACGGCACCTTCCGTGTGGCACTGGAGGGGAGCCCTCTGCAGATGGGGGCCAGTGCCTTTGCACAGAGGGCTGGTGAGGGACCAGCCCTGCTCCTGCTTCCACCCCCAGGGGAGCAGGAGGTGCCCCGGGCCCCGCTGGGGTCTGCAGGTGGCGGCTGTCCGTCCCTCTGAGGGATGCCCCATGGCCGCCCTGCCAGGCCTCCGGGCTCTCGGCCTCTGACCCTCCCACAAGACCAGCTTTTCACCAGCACAAACCAAAGCCTTGGGCTCAGGACCTGGGTGACCCTGGACAGATAACCCCTGAACTTCCATTCCTCCTTCTGAAGGATGGGGATGGGCCGGGCTCCAGAGCTCTAGACCCTGCCCCTTCTTTTGACAGTGAATGACAGAAGATGACCAAGGTCAAGTCACTTCCCCGCCCAGGATTTCAGATGTGGTGGGGAGAGACCCCCTGATCGGCTCCGAGGAGGTCCCTGAGCGCCCACATCTTACAGAGGAGGAAACCAAGACCCCAGAGCCCGAGTTGGTCGGCATCCTGAGGGCATCTGACCAGTCTGGGGGGGGCTCCTCCCCCATCCCACACGCCAGGGACTTACGATCTGCCTCCCCTCCATCTCCAGCTTCCGCTGCCCGCTCAGAATCTTGTGGCCCACGGTCCCCTGCACACAGTAGCCCGGCATGATGACCTGCAAGCAGAGAGTGGGTGTGGGCCCACCGCCCCATGCAGGAAGGGCAGGTGCAGGGCACCCCCCCGCCCCAAGCGAGGAGCCAGGGAGACCCCACGGGAAATGGCTGGGGATGGTCTCCCCTCCCTCCTCCTTGGAAGAAAGCTGGCTGGGGGGCAGGTAGACCAGGCGGTGCCAGGACAGGGCACTAAGGCCTGATCCCCTTGAGGAGGAAGACGCCATCCTCAGCTCCCACCCCACACTAGACTCCTCCCCACAGGGGGAGGATAGCTGTCCCTGCCCCATCCTTTTATCCTCCTTAAATAACGGGGACCAGCGAGGGAAGATGGTTCCCGCTCAGGGCACCTGGCCAGGGCCGCCCCCCTACCATGTTCTTCTCGTTTCCGGCCCATTTCCTGAAGATCTGCAGGGACTGCCCAGCGTGCAGCATGCCCGGGGTGGCAAAGACAACCTGGGTGGAGAAAGGAGACAGGGCAGTGGCGGCAATGCCAAGGACCCACCATTAGCCACCGCTCTACGGGGTGGACACAGAAGGCGGACCAGGGCCCGATGCCCTCATCTCCCCAAAGGCTCCCCCACCAGACAAGGCCCCAAACCCTGATGTCCAGAAAGGGGTGCAGGCCCCGAGCAGGAAACGCCGTTTGGGCGCGTGCCGGGATGTTCCCGTCTTCCTCCTGACCGGCACCTCCTCTGGGAGCCCTGGGGGTCCAGGCTCGACCAGCCCCCTCCTCCCCTGCCTTGGCCGGACAAGGCCCGTCTCCCCTACCATCGGCCCGGGGTTGTCGGCAAAAGCTCGGTCGAAAGCCTTGATGTGCTTGAACTCAAACATGTTTCTCTGCACAAATGTCTTCCGGATCTTCTGGTTGGTCCAGGTGATGAAGAGCTTGTAGTAGTGATTGGCCTTCTCCGTCAAGCCCGTGGAGAAGTAGATGGGGGCTTTCAGGTTCATTCTTTCCCTTTGGGAAAGGAAGGGAGGCAGTGAGGGCCTGGCCCCCATTCTCCCTGTCAGCCTCCTGCAGGCCCCGGGGGATCACGTGTGTGAGGGAGGGGGCCAACAACAAGGGGAGGCCCTAGCTCCGCCCCAGCCAGCAGCTCAGAAGGGGGTTCTTCAGCTCCCCACCGTCCCATCCACCCTCAGCAGCAGCCAAGGGAACCAGAGGCAGGTGCTCCTGTGCCCACGGACCGGTCCTCAGGCACTTTCCCCGCCCTGAGGTCTGTGCCAGGGCACCCGCCCTCCAGGGATCTCTCTTCCCCATGCCCAAGGACAGCAGACTCACCAAAACGTTTCCAGCAGGATGCAGAGCTCCTGAGCCCGGCCCAGCGCAAACACGGGGATGAGGACCTGCAGAGGGAGGCCAGGGCCCAGAAGTGTCAGCGCGCAGCAGCCTCAGCCCTCGCCTTTCCAGGGCCCTGCAGGGTCCCTCCCCTTCTCCCCAGCCATCTCCTGCTCCAACCACCTCAGGAAGGAGGGAAACGGCAGCTGGGGCCGCCGCCTCCCGGACCGGATCTCACACGTGCCCAGGGCTAAGGAGCCATAACCTTTCCCCCAGAAGGCCGACCCCTCTCTGAGCTTCTCCCTGGCTGCCTTTCCTAATTCAGCATCAGCTGAAGAGCGCGCTGTGGGGGGACACGGGCTTGGCTGGCAGTCCTGGTCTCAAGCCTCAGTTTCCCCCTCTCTAAACTGCGGGGGAGCCAGAGCTGGGCCTCAGGGGCCCTGGTTCGCTGCCCTGGCCCTCTGAAGGCCAAGCTGGGACATCATCTGTGCATGAATCAACAAGAACGGAGCCTGAGCTGTACCAAGAGCTCGGAGAAAAGGGGGACATGGTTCCTGCCCTGGCCGGGCTTCAGCCTGGCAGCCAAAGCAACACAGGGGAACCGGAACACAGAACCGTGGCCACTGAGCCGGGTTAACAGAAGCCACGGTTCCGAGGCCGCCAGGAGGGAGGGCGCTCCAGGAACGAAGGGCGGCCGGGGCGGAGGACGAGCAGGGACGTGGACGGCAAGAGGAAGAGCAAATGTGGGCAAGAGACTGTGTCATAAAGTCTGGGTAGAGGAGCAGAATGTAAGCCTGCACTGGCGGAAAGGGGCCAAGCTGGAAGAGCCTTGGATGCCGAACAACGGGCTTGGTATTGCTCCTGAATGGAACAGGGGGCCCCTGGAGTGCACCAAGCAGAGGAATGACAGGATGGACCCGCTCCTTAGGAAAATCACCCCGGCAGAGAGGGGAGCATGGACTGGGCCGGAGAGAAGAGACAAATGGGCAGAGCCTGAGCAGGCCTCCTGGCTACTCCCTGAACAGGGCAGCCTCCCCCACTTAACATCCCACCCCATAGCGGGGCTGGATGCCCAAGGAGCCCCCAAGCATTGACCACACGAACCTCCCCACAAGAAGAATCTCCCCACAAGTCTGCACGCCCTTTCTGCCCTCCTCTCCCTTTCTTGTGCTCTCTTGCCCCAATTAAGATAGAATGTCCCTGAGGGCAGGGAGTTTTCCTGGTGTGCACAGCACCTGTATGCAGCAAGCACTTAATAAATGCTCACGCTGCCAGCCTCCCAGGTCCCAGGGGTGAAGCCCCAGGGCTCCGGTCCTTGTCCTGCTCGCTCACCTTTCCTCCCCTCTCCACCGTCTCGTGGACTTTCTTCAGGAAGTCCCTCTCCCGGCAGCGCTTGGAGTCTCGGATGGTCGTGGCGTAAGTGGACTCGGTGATGAGCAGGTTGGGCCGGCACTTATCGATCCAGGCAGCCCTGTGAGGCAAGGCAGGACACCCGCCATGAAGCTCAGTGCCAGGGCCAGAGCCGCCCTGGTCTGCCCCGAGGGCCGCCGTGGCCCTTCTAGCAGTCGCCAGGAGGCTCTGGCCTCCACCCCAAGCTCCCGGGCCAGGAAGGCCCATCTGCCGGACTCTCTGGGCAACGCTGATCCCCTTTCAACATGGGCAGTGATGCAAGAAAGTCACGTTTCTGGCCCCCCGAACCCCTTCTGATGAGACATAGTGGAGAGAGCCCTGGACCTAGAGTCAGGAAGACTTGGGCAAATCCCACTTCAGAACTTCCTATTTGTAGCCCGGACTTCACCTGTCTGCCTCAGCTTCCTCCTCTGAAAAATGAGGTGGGATTCAATGGCCGTGGGGTCCCCTTGAGCACCTAAGACCCTCCAAGTCCCTCTCAATCTTTTTAACCCATTGTTCCCCAAGGAGACAGGCTTAGCCAATGAAGCCTCCTGGGAGAAGTCAAAATCAAATGGCCCCAAAGACAGAGGGAAGGTAGAAGGGACGCGCCCCCATCCCATCTGCCCCGCACTCCTGAGGCAGCTAACTGAAGGTGGCCACTCTCACTTTGCGGGCCGCGGGCGTGGAGGGAGGGGAGGTATCGATCCTGACTGGCACAGACTTCCAAGTGAGAGGAGCTCGCAGATGCGCCCCCGATGCAGGCTGTTCTAAGCAGTCATGGAGGCAGGAACATCGAGCAGCCACCCACACCCTCGCAGGTTAATCGGCATCCTGGCTGCGAATCCCCCGTGTGAAAAGCATAAAGACAAACCCCCCCCCCCCCACTCGAGCAGAAGCTCACCGTCCCACTCACCCCAAGTGCCGGTCCGGAGTCATGTTATAATCGCCCTAGCCAGAGAGAGCCAGAGGAAAGCAGCCATCAGCCTTCCATTTAAAGTTCATCTCTGCCCACCCTCTTCCCACTTCCCCAAAGCACCTCCCCCGTGCTCCCGGGAGGCCGGGCGCCTTACTGTGTAAACGGCAGATTCAGAGCCAACTTTGATCTGGAACATGGCAGCACCCAGCACGTGGCCCGCATAGTAGGCCTTGATTTCCAACTCGTCGTCCACCTACGGAGGGAAGAGGCCGGCTTTTATCCCGCAGGCTGTGACAGAAGGGAGGCAGGGGCGGGCAGCACAGGTAGCTGGCACAGACACCAGGCAGGCCTGAACCCAAGCTTCACTCCCTGCCACAGCTGGCGATTCGGGCCTGCCAGAAAGCAACCTGCCACAGAAATGCCTTCATCCCCTAGCGGAGCACTCTCCTCAGAAGTGCAGCCAACGTTTTAAAGGGAAAAGAAAAAATGGTTCCTGCTCTCTTCCACCTCCTCCATCCCCCTGTCATGACTCACGGTAACCTCAACAGCCTTGGACCAAGACCACAGAGCCCCTGAGCCAGCCTCCAGCACCTCGCAGGTGCTGCCAGGATATTTCCCTACGATTTTCTCCCCTCCTTCCTTCCCCAGTCCTGGTGGGGCATCCCCTCCCTCCTCCTGGGCATCTGTGCCCAAGGTTTGAGGTTCCATAATGCTATGTCCTCCACATGCGTCATTACCTCATTCTCGAACTGGGAGTTCTTTGGGAATAAGGACAGGAGCTCTGTTCAGCATTTGGCAGAAAGAGGCTCTTTAACACTGATACAGACGTCATTTACAAAAGTTCCCAACGTGATTCACAAAGAAATGTGTATTTTACATGTAAAATGTATGGGATTACCTGTCATCGGGGGGAGGGAGTGGGAGGAAGGGGGGGGATAATTTGGAAAAAATGAATACAAGGGATAATGTTATAAAAAAAAATTGCTCATGCATATATACCGTGGAAAAAAATTCTAAATAAAAAAAAATGTGTATTTTTAAAAATTAAGAATTTGGTATGTGTATAATAAAAAATTTAAAAAAAAGAAATTTAAAAAGGGGGAAAAAGAGAAAAGTTAAGAGTTATTTGCGAGGCCCAAGGAGACATTTTACAACAGGAAAGAAGCCTCCGGGAGGCCATGGGGGCTGCCTTGAAGCACTGTACCCCAGGGGCCAGAACCAAAAACTACCACCAGTTGATGGTAAGGAGACAGATTTAGACTTGAGATGGTAAAAACTTCCTAGCAATGGGAGACGTTAGCCTCCTGCCAAGGAAAGCAAAGGGGCTGCCCTGGGTGGGACCCCTGGCAGCGGGGTCACGTCTGGTTTGGTCTGAGAGGAGGAAGGATGGGGTGGACATTGACCACTGAGGTCAGTCCTCCTGTGCTACCGCCATTCTGGGAAATTAAGACCTCAAAGAACATTAAAACATGATTCAGCTTCCACACAACTACCACCACATTCTGTGACCTGAGGCAAGATGGGGCAGTAAGGGTTGGCTTTTGTGGGTGCTCTTCTAGCTCATGGTTGCAGCTGGCTCTCCTTCAGTTGTTCTCGGAGAGCTGCTTTTCATTTTAGCTCTGGAGTACCTAAGCCAAGGCAGCTGCAGTGGGCTGCGTTCTGGAGCCCGGCCCAGTCAGCCCGGCCCAGCCAGCCCGGCCCAGCCAGCCCGGCCCAGCCAGCCCAGCCCCTGGTCTTCCAGGCCTTCCCCCTGACCTGCACAGTCTGGTGGAGGTGGACGGCCACGACTTTTTTCATGCAGTCCTTGATCATCTGGGAAGTGAAGAAGTTGGTCTCTCCCTTCTTGTCCACAGTAATCTTCCGGTAGTCCTCCAGCAGAATGGGGCAGATGGCCTTGGTGGGGTGGGTCATGTAGATGGGGCCGTCATAGCCCACCATCTCACTGAAGTACGGCAGGGCCCCACAGTGGTCCAAGTGGAAGTGGCTGGAGTGTCAAGAATGAAGAGCACAGAGAGTGAGAACCCAAGAGAGTGACATCTGTACAAAGAGCTGCCGAGAGGAGGTCAGAAACCCACCTACTCTCATTATGCAAATGAACACCAGAGTCATCCTGGGCTGGAGACAAGGGCCGACCCCGGGACTACCTCTGCCCCCTGACAAGCGGTGAATCACAAGGGGCATTCACTGCGCGGCCTGTAAACGCTCTAGTGCTGTTTGGTTTAAGCCTCTGGGAAGTACACACTGCGGTTGGTTTGAGGGCTTGTTTGTCTGCTGCATTAAAACATGATTTATCAAGAAAGAACACTCTAAAAGAGACAACGGTGGCCCAGAGTGGGGGGTGCTGAGGCGCTAGCTGGGGGGCCCAGTGGTCAGGCCCGTCCCTTCCCCCAGGTTCAGCTCTTTCCTCCCAACCTGCACTTTCTCCAACAGCTCCAGGGCCCCTTCGAGGACTCTGGGAGCCCCAAATTCCGCCCCTGTGTAGGCTAGGTAAGGGCGGCATCTTCCATCACCCCAAGAGGGTGATATCTCACAACTGTGAGAATGGCCCCTCACAGACAACAGCGCTGTGGGGAGGGAGTTTGAGGAGGGCTTTGGCCATCATGCGGTTCCTTCAAAACCTCCCTGGCTAATGACAACTCCCATTTTTATGTCAAGTGAAGACTCCAATCTGGCGATGAAAGGGACCTCGGAGTCACTCCCCCGACCTCCTCTTTTACAGAGGAGGAAACTGAGGCAGGGACAAGTCACCTGCCCTGCCCCAGTGCACAGATCTGGAATCCACCCCCACAGCCTTGAAGATTTACACACTAGAGGCAGAAAGAGCCTCAGGATGAGGGAAGTCCGACCTCTGACACGGACTGGCGGTGAGGCGCAGGCCCAAAGCCACGGCTGGAATTCCTACACCAGACCCCTTTCCCAGACGTGTGCTCGCCTGCCAGGTCGGCGTGCCTGCATTAGCCGCTAGGTGACAGGAGCAGGGCCCAACTATGCAGTGCGCGTGGGCAGAGCCGAGACAGAAAGGACGAGCCGGGGGTCTCAGGACAGTGGAGGAGGAGGTCCCAGGGAGACTCCCAGGGCCGGGTTCTCCCACTCTTCGGATGATCCACTGAGGTTCCTACCTGATAATGACGCAGTCCAGGAAGTCAGTCAACCTTCCATTCTGGGTAATGTAAGAAAAGTCTGGAAAGCGTCTCTAAGGAAAAGCGAGACCGAGAGAGGCTGTTACTCAGGAGGGCCCCAGTGCCCGGGAGAGAGCCAGACCAGGCTCGAGCCGTGGCGTCAGACGGCAGAGCTGGCCCCCGGAGCGCTCTTAAGTTTGCCTCATTTATTTTTCAAAGCCGTGAAGTGCTCAGAAGTGAAGGGCGGAAATGCTGCCAACTTTGGGCTCTGGGCTGACCTTGCAAACCAGTCATTATGCCTGAAGGTTTGTGGTTATTAAAAAAAAAAAAAATAATTAAAAAAAAAAGGCAGGTTCAAACTCCAGAACATTCCTTGTTTAATGCAGCGGAGCGGCTTCTACCGACGGGAAAAGTCCCAAGTGCTGGGTGCTGGGCAGAAAGAGCCCGTCCCAACTAAAACTGGCAAGGGCATTAAGCCCAGGGCTAGGAAGGAGCCCATGCTGGGAGCCAAGGCAAAGCCAGACCCCAGACTCCTTGACCAAGGGTCCCCTCTCTAGCATTTAGACCCTCTAAGCAGCTCACGAACAAATGTGTTCAGAGTGCCTCCCCTCCAGCTTCCTGGCCTGGCCTGCCATGAGAGCCCAGCCTTCCCCTGTGCCGGGCTGGGCTTCCCAGGAAGAAAAACAATGGTGGGACTGCAAGGAAGCTCCACACAGGGCTCTGTTTCCAGCCCGGGCCCCAGGGCCTGACTTGGACGGGGGAAGCCAGGTGGCTCTGAGGCCAGGGGCCTCGGTCCTAACAGTTATTAGTTTACTCTGGTTACCCAAGGCCACAAAGATGGCTTACACAAAAGAAGAAGAGGATGGGGGAGGCAGCTTGATTTACTCCTCAGATTTGGGGGTTTCTCTGCACCCACTTCAAGCATCCCCCCCTTCTCAATAACCCCAGGTCCCCGTGCCCAGGCCCAGGCTCCAGCGCTTCTGGGGAACTTACATCATCATTGTAGCCCATGTGCATCCCACAGTCCAACATGACGTTCTTGCCTGCGATGGAGACAAGGATGCAGCTGCGGCCCACGTCCTGACCAGCCCCTGCAACCAGAGCAAAGCCATGATCCAAATCTATGTGGTTGCTAAGCACTCTCCTCCCCCACGCCATCCATGGATGCCCCCTCCTCAGCCTACCTCCCCCTCTCTCCTCCCTCTCAGTGTGTCCCATTCCAGGTCTCCCGACACTTACAAAATTCACTTCTGGGAAGAAATGCTCATTGTAACCTCCCAAAGCAGCCTTTGCTCCAGTTCCTCCGGGTATGGAGCACTTGCTTACTTTTAAAATGCAATGGCTTTACAGTTTTGCTGAACTGGTTTTTCTGTGTGTGTGTGTGTGTGTGTGTGTGTGTGTGTGTGTGTGTGTGTGTGTGCCGCGCACATTCACGAGCACACTGGGAGGATCGGTCACAAGTTACCCAAAGGGCAGTGAGTGGAAAGCTTTGTGGCGGTACCTCTGGGCTGCCAAAAGCCCTTTAACAGCAGTGACTGGCAGAGGAGAAAGCTCATCAAAGCTCTCCTCGGTTCTGCCCGAGCACAGAGGGGCCCTGATCCACATGGAGAGAGGGAAGGCTTGTACCCATCAGGTTACTGCTCCATCCAAGAGGGACCTCAATGCTTCTCAGGGCTCAGGGCTCCCAAAGGTAAAGGCTGCGTCTGCTGGGCACTTCCCAAATCCACAGAAGAACTCGAGCCCGGAGTCTAGGACCCCGAGGGGAGACCTGCCCACCCCACATTACTTCAGGCCGGACTCTGCTTCACTGGTTCCCCCCAGCATCCCCATATGGAGTGGGATGGAATCCTCAGGTTGTGGGGAAGCCGGGCCCCGGCTCACTAAGGGCCCCGAACCAAAGTGCACCAGCATTCAAACATGTCCAGCTCTGCAAGCCCATCCACGCCATCCCCCGCCACGGGACCCATCTGTCCCAGTCCTCCTGTAAATCCTCCCCAACGAGCTTTCTGCCAGGTCTCCTGCCAGGTGGGTGCTCGTGGATTGTGTGGGTTGTAAGCTGGCATCCCCTTGCTCCCTCTCCCCGCTGGCCTGCCAGCTTTCCTAGTCATGCAGCACAGTCACACCCAGCTTTGAGGCACCCACCCCTTCCATTCTTCCAAAGCAAGCCCTGTGGCCCGGCAGCATCTGCTCCCTGCTGGGACTCCCACCTTTACTCCACCTCAGACCATCCAGGATGGCCACAGCCCGGATCCCCTCCAATACCTACAAGCATCCTACCTGTACAATCCACAAGCTGACCCCCTTTCTGACCACAAACGCCTCCCCTCCTCCCCACTTTCCCAGACCATCACTGTCGTGGCCCCCCTCAGTCTCACAGCCCCACTTGGGCTCTGCTTCTCCTCCCTTTAGACACTGGGCCCCACCACCCCATCACCAGATATCCCCTTCCAGATCCCTCTTACCCTCCTGCTCCCAAATTTCCTTTCACTTTTTCCTAACCTATTCTCTCCATTCCCAATCTTCTTCTTGAGCTACCCTACCTCCTCCCTCTCCCTCAGCAGAGGTCTGAGTCCAGCTGTCTCAAGCCTGCTCCTTCACACACGGTCTCTTCCTTTGCTCCATCTCAGAAAGTCAAGTGTCCCTTTGTCACTGCCAAAGCCAACCTCTCTCTCTGCACAGAATCTCCTAACTCTCCTCTAACAAGCTGCCCCTTTAAACATCCCATCTCTTTCCCCAATTTTCTTTTTAAAAATCTTTTACTAAATTTTATTTCTCATGTCACTAGTGTCTCATGTAACCCTCCCTCTGTTCCCTGAGAACCATCCCATATGACAAATATTTTTTGTAGAGAAAAAAAAAAAAAAAAAAAAGCACAACAGATCAATAAATAGAAAAAGTCCAAAAACACACGCAGAGTGTAACACCTGTGATCTCCCCCACCTCCATGAAAGGGCGAGTGGTGACTTCTCATCGCTCTTGATTCAAGTCCCACTCATTTTAATTTTTTATAATTTTATACTTTCGTTTTTGATTTTTTGGCGTCATTGTTCTTTCCATTTATATTGTTTTTATTACTGTGTAACTTGGCTCTCAATCAGTTCATAGACCTTTCCACACTTCTCTGTACTCATCCTCACACACATCCTTTCTTTACATTACAGTCATCTTCCATTACATTCATATACACAATTTATTTAGTCATTACCCAATTGATGAGCATCTACTTTGTTTACAATTCTTAACTGGCTGAAACCTGTTTGGAATATATGGGGACTTTATTCTTAACAATGGGAGTAATGGACATTTTAGTCACTTTATTAGCATAGTTCCAAAATGTTTTCAAAAATGGTTGTATCACTACACAGCTCAACCAACAATGTATTAGTAACTATTGTCATTTTTTTTTTTTTGGCCAATTTCCAGGGAATGCAGTAAAACTACAAGGTTGTTTTGATTTGCATTTCTCTTATTATTAGTGATTTAAAACACTTTTTTCATGTGGTTATGAATACTTTACAATTATTTGTTCAAATCCTCCAACCATTAATCTACTGCAAAATGACTATTAATCTTTTAATCTATCTCTTTATCTATACACATACAAACTCTGTGTGTGTGTGTGTGTGTGTGTGTGTGTGTGTGTGTGCGCGCGCGCGCGCGTCTCTGCTTATATCTTGGACACCAAACCCTTATCAGAGAAATTTGAAACAAACTTGTTTTTCCCCATTCTACCACCTTCCTTTTTATCTTACATGAACCAATGTGGTTTGTTGCAGAAGCTTTTCAAGTTTGAGTGATCAAAGTTATCTGTTTTATCTTTTGTAACTGCCTGTATCTTCTGTTTGGTTAAGAATATATCTCTAAGGATTATATGAACTGATAGTAAGTGAAGTGAGTTGAACCAAGAGAACATTGTACACAGCAACAAGATTATGTGATGATCTGTCTGATGGACTTGGCTCTTCTCAATAATGTGATTCGGGCCAATTCAAGAAGACTTGTGATCAAGAGAGAGTGATGCATCCAGTGAGAGGACTGTGGGGACTAAGAATTCCCACACTCACAATATAGTATTTTCACTTTTTTTTTTTAATTTGCTTTTTTTTTTTCACTTTTTTTCCCCCTTTGATCTGATTTTTCTTGTGCAACATGATAAATGTGGAAATATATTTATACTACACATCTTTAACCTATATTAACCTATATATAGGTTACCTAGGGAGGGGGAGGAGGGAGAAAAATTTGGAAGAAAAGGTTTTGCAAGGGTGAAGGTTGAAAATATCTTTGCATGTATCTTGAAAATTAAAAGCTATTATTACATTTTTTTTAAATTTAAAATAAGATATCTCTTAGAAATGTAAATTATGGCAACTCTTAAGGTACCACTTCATACCTCTAGGATTGGCTAAGATGACAGGAAAAATAATGATAAATGTTGGAGGTGATGTGGGGAAACTGGGAAACTAATGCATCGTTGGTGGAACTGTGAAATGATCCAATCATTCTGGAAAGCAATTTGGAACTATGCTCAAAGGGCTATAAAAATGTGCATAGTCTTTGATCCAGCAGTGTCTTTGGGTCTATATCCCAGAGATCATAAAAAAGAGGAAAAGACCTACATATGCAAAAATGTTTATAGCAGCCCTTTTTCATGGCAGCAAAGAAATGGAAAGTGAATAGATGTCCATCTAATGGGGAATGAGTGAATAAGTTATGGTATATGAAGGTAATAGAATATTATTGTTGTACCAAAAAAAAAGATAAGCAGGCTGACTTCAGAAATGTCTGAAGAGACTGACATGAACTGATGCTGAGTGAAGTGAGCAGAACCAAAAGAACACTGTGCACAGTAACAACAAGATTTTGTGATGATCAACTGTGAAGGACTTGGCTCTTTTCAACAATGAGGTGATTCAAGGAAATTCCAATAGACTTTTGATGGAAAGTGCCATCTGCATCCAGAGAGATAACTATGAAGACTGAATATAAATCAAAGCATAATATTTCTTTACCATTTGTTGTTGTTTGCTTGGTTTTTTCCCCTTTCTCATGTTTTTTCCACTTTTGATCTGATTTGTATGTGTGTGTGTGCACAGCATGATGAATATGGAAATATGTTTAGAAGAACTGCACATGTTTAACCTATACCAAATTGCTTGCTGTCTTGGGGAGGGGAGAGAAAAGGAAGAAAAATTTGAAACACAAGAGATTTTGTGAAGGTGAATGTTGAAAACTATCTTTGTATGTATTTGAAAAAATAAAATACTATTAAAAAAAAAAGAATTTATCTCTTATCCTTAGTTAAGAGTTATATGAAGTGTTTTTTATTTTCATTATACATATATTACATAAACTATATATTATAAAAATATTTAAAATATTTTTACAGTGTGATCTTTAATATAGAGGTATGTTTCCATTTAGAACTATAGATATACAATGTAAGGCATTGGTCTAAGCCTAATTTCTACCAGACTGCTTTCCAACAGTTTTTATCAAATAGGGAGTTCTTCCCTAGTGGAAACTTAGGTTTTTAACTTTATCAGACACGGAGTAACTGAGTTCTATTTTTTCTCAATCTTCTTTGTCTAGTGTATTCTAGATATCCATCTCTCTATTCTTTAACCAATACCAGATGATTTTGATACCTGTTACTTTTTAATACAATTTGAGATCTGGAGGTGCTATTCCTCTTTTAGCCTTCTTTCTTTTCATCAGTTGTCTAGATATTTTTTTTAATGAATTTTATTATTTCATCAAGCTATATAAAGAATATCCTTGCTATTTTGAGTGGTATAATATTAAAAGTTTAAATTAATTTTGATATTATTGCCATTTTTTTTTATATTGGCACAGCCTAGCCAATGAACACTGAATATTCCACCAGTTACTTAGGCTTTATTTCTTTAAAAAGCATTGTAAATGACTCTGTAAGCGTTTTATGTGCTTTGAGAAATTGATTCCCAGATAATTTATGCATCCAGTAGTAATATGGAATGGGGTTTCCCATCTCTATTATTGCTTTCTATTTTGTTAATATATAGAAATACTGATTTTTAAAGATTTATTCTGTAGCCTGCAACTTTGCTGATACTACTGTCTCAGTATTGTTACTGATTCCCTGGGGTTTTCCAAGTAAACCATTCTATCATTAGCAACCAGCAGGAATAGTTTTACCTATTTATTTCTCTTTTTTTCCCCTCTTTTATTTTTCCCTCATCCTATTACTTTTGCTAGCATTTTCAGAATCCTCAAATAAAAGAAGGAAGACTGTGCACCTTTACCTCACCCTCAGATTTATTGTAAAAGGTTCTAGTGTATCCTCATTGCATATGAGGATTGTTCTTGGTTTTATGATGTTTTTAAAAAGTCCCTCAATACCTCTAATTTATGGGGTTTTAAAACATAAAAGTATTGTAGTTTGTCAAAAGCATTTCCTGAATCTATTGAAATGACCATCTGGTTTGGGATATTTTGGGTTTTAATGAAATTAAGTTGCTCATTTTCCAGATGTTGAACTATCGTTGCATCCTTATAAAAGGATTATAATAAAGCTATCTTGAATAATTGCTGTAGTCTATTTGATAGGTTTTTGCTTAAAATCTCTGGCTCAATGTTCATTAAGGATATTGGCCTATAGTTTTCTTTCTGTGTTTTGTCTTTCCCTGGTTTAGGTATTAGGACAATATTTGTCTCAAAAAGATTCTGGAAGGGGTTCTTTCTTTCTTAATTCAGTTTGATAAAGAGTCTAGAAGAGGGGATGGGGGAAGGGAGGAAGAAAAATTTGGAACACAAGGTTTTGCAAGGATGAATCTTAAAGACTATCTTTGCATGTATTTTGAAAATAAAGATGTTATTTTTAAAAAATTTGCTTACACCTTAAGCACATTTTCTTTAATGTTTTGCTTCTCTTCTTCTCTCCCTCATTTTTGTATATTTGCATTCCCAATCTACTGTTCTGTCCTTTATTCTTTGGTGAGGCTTGCTATTACAGAGTCAAATTTTTCCTATTCTGCTCATTATTCTGCTGTGAGAAAAATACATTCTCCTCTCATAATCCTCATTTCTCTTTTAAACTATTCAGTAACTGTGAGCTATAGTTCCATGTTCTCCTCAACCTCCACAGGGTTCTCTGTCTGGTCAAGTGCTGAATCATTTTCTTTTATTTTGAAGTACTTATTCAGAGATCCTTAAAATTGTTTACAAGATCTGGAAGCCATATTTCTTTCTGTTGTTGCTGTTGGTCCTGCTGATTTATCTGTTTTTATTCAAAGCCTTTGAAGTTTCTTCTTCCTGAGATCTCTAGTATATTTAGTCTTCTCCTCTCACCCCTAACTTTTCTGATCACTCACTGTTATGATTCTTACAAGGTACTAAGATAGTGGAATTGATAGAGACAATAATTATCTAATTTAGCATGGTTTATAGTATGATTGATCTGATCCTACCAGGAGATGTTATGGGCCAGAACTTGAAACAAGGTACTAAGTGGAATTGAGGAGACAATGGTTAAATCTAGTTTAGCATTGATTTAATCCTACAACAAATAATGGTTTCCTAATGATGTAATGATTGGAGTATACTCAGTATACAGCATATAAGCAAGAAGCTCTCAGGGCCAGACTCACAAACCCCCTCTTGGAGGCAGAGACAGATTCATTCTATTTTCCACCTTTGTGCTGGCTGAGGCTATGGATTCAGAGGGAGCTAGACGCAGAAGCTGAAAGAGACAAAGGACTGGGCGCAAGAGCTCTCAGAACCAAGGAGAGAGATAGGCCTATAAGAAAGCTAACCAGGCTATTTTGAAGGAGACAATAAAGGATCTGAACTTTTAGCTCTTGGCTGCATTCGTGGCAATTATTGAACTGAACTGAATCTAAGGCTGCTCCCAGAAGCTCCCCAAGAAACCTGCTCCTAGAGATCGATTACAGTTTAGAGAAGAACATTGCAATTCACTTTTTATTCCTTCACTTCTGGTTTGGGTTTCTCTGGGAGATGGATTTCAAAGCATAGCATCATCCTTTCAGATTGGGCAATTCACAGTTCACCAGTCTAGGTCTCTTTTGAGTGGTCAGAAATAGCCCCAGTTGGAAGCTGTGTTTTTTCCCTTAGGCCTGGCAGAGTCCTCCACGTGCATGGCAATCCTGTCCCATTCTTTTTGTTCCCAGATCTACGGTCCAACACAGACAGTTCAGAGATTTTAATTACTGGTGCTTCTGGGCTCCACTCCCAGCAGGCTTTTGCTCTTAAAAATCTCTGGCCAAGTTAATTGTCAAGGCCTGAGCAAACTTCCCCAGCTTGGAGCCAGGGTCTTTATGGCACTGGAATGAGGGAAGATTGGGATACAGGAGCAGGTTCTGATGTCAGCCCGGCTGCTGTCCTTGGATCTCCTAGCACCACTCCCTGAGCTCAGGGGCAGGGAATAGCAGTTGTTGCTCTTTTTCAAGGGGTGGGGCATGGGAAGAGGTGGCAAGAGTAGGCAGCTCACCTTTTATTTGATTCATGGTCTGGGTGTACTACTTCACCTGTCAGAGCCACAGTCCTAGAAAAGGCTCAGTGGGATCACTGACCGCCTCCACTTCCCATCTTGCTTCCCTTCTCAGCTCTTGCCATCTAGCTTCAGTCCCAGCACCCAAATAAGCCACTCCTTCCAAGGTCACCAATGACCTCTTCACTGCCAGTTTGATGGCCTCCTCCGCCTCCTCTTCCTCCTCCTTCTCCTAGTACCAAAGGCTCTCACCCTCTTCCCCAGATCCTTTCTCCTCCCTCCTGACTGGGCTTGCTCAGCTCCCCTCCAGGTTCATCATCTGTACCCAGGTCCGTGGGCAGGGGTGAACGCCAAGCCACCACCTAGGCCTTCTGCACATGGTCTAGCTCAGTCATCGCCCTGGGTCCAACTATTATCTCTACAGATGCAGGCGTTCGCCTGCTCATAGCTTTTAGGAACAGAGAAATAGACTTGAAAGGGACCTCAAAAGCTACTGAGCCCAGCCCCTCCTTTTACAGATGAGGAACCTGAGGATGCCCAGGGGAGTGAAATGGCTGGCCCCCAAACACAGAGGAGGAAGCCTCCTTGCCTCTAGAGTCAGAGCTCTTCCCCCTGCACCACACTGCTTCCTAACAAGCTCTAGGTCTGCATCTCCCTCCAGGATGTCTCCACATCCTGTCACTCCAAATATAACACCTGTGAACCTAGACTCATTCTCTATTCCCCAAACCCCCACTTCTACCACCATCCTGTTGTGCATTCCCCCAACGTCTTGTTGATGCTGCTCTCCAAGATCTCATCGCAGCTCCTCCCCCGACTTATCCCACAGTTGCCCTAAGTCCAGGCCCGTAACACTTCTCTCCTGGACCACTACAAGAACCTCCTAACTTGTCCCCTGCTTTCAGGATTTATCCCTCAGTCAGAAACAAAACATCCCTAACCAAGAAGCATTCCTACCATCATACCATTACCCCCTACTCCAGAACCTGCAGTGGCTCCCATTCCCTCTAGCATATAACGCACATACTCCTATACGTGGCACGCAGAACCCTCCACAACCAAGCTCTACCCATCCTTCCAAGACGACTGCACGATATGTCCAGCCACTGACCAATCCGAGGTTTCCTGTAAATGACATCCAGTCTCCCCCCTCCATGTCTTTGCACACTTTGTCCCTGTACTTGACCTGTCCCTCCTGACCTCTGTCCCATGGAACCACTAGCTCCCATTAAGGTTCAGCTAATGTGCCACTGCAGACCCCCTGGCTGCCGGGGCCTCTCTCCAGACCCCCGCACAATCATTTTGCACATGCCCAGAGCTGGGAGCACCGACCACCCCCAGACACTTTAAGCTTCTCCAGGCCAGAGCCGATCTCCCATCTCTATCATCACGTGACTAGCACATTTAACAAACACAGCCTCTCCTGACAACTGTTCACATTAAAAAGAAAGGTCTTTACTTCAGAAAGTTGGTGGTGGCCATTAAAAGCAGTCTGCAATTTCCCAAAGGCCACCCGGCCCACTCTCCTCCTGTTCCAATGCAGTCCGTCCCAAGAGTCTGTTCCAGTGTTCAGTGGAATCACCGCCCACGCTTGCCGGGGTACACGAGGCACCTCCAGAGAAGACGCGCTGGCCCCCAAGAGTGCAGAAGAAGTGGGACTTCAGACAGAGACCGCAGAGGATGCGCATTTGTGCAAAGATTTTGTTTTGGGGGAAGGATTGGTGAGGACCTTTTTTTCCCCAAGTTTTTAGGTGGGGAAAAGAGTCCCTCAAGCATTTTTTAAAAGTAAGGAAAAAGAAAGAGGAAGGAAGCA
Organism: Sminthopsis crassicaudata; assembly: GCF_048593235.1. Taxonomy (NCBI): domain Eukaryota; kingdom Metazoa; phylum Chordata; class Mammalia; order Dasyuromorphia; family Dasyuridae; genus Sminthopsis; species Sminthopsis crassicaudata. Next base: position 635,149,295 of record NC_133619.1, on the reverse strand, counting down.
CCAACAAGCAGGAGAAGCTCCCATGGTCACATGCCAAGTTGAAGGTTTTGAAAAGGAAAGCAAAGTGCAGATAAGGGACTCCCAGACCCAAACCTCTTTTTCTGGTCTGCAATGCCCATTTTATTGGATACAGGCAAGGTTCTGAATTTAAAATATTTAAAAAGCCAAACCAAAGCCTTGTCTCGTTCAAGATCTACATCATGATGGGCCAGTTCTGCGGGTTTTCTGGCCAACTGTGTCTCCGAGTCAGAATCCCAACAGTAGGGCCCGAATTCTCCATTTGCTTGTTTACTTCCTGTGGGGAGGGCGAGGCTGAACGCCAGGTGACTACCAATCTCTCTGAGGCAGCTTGAAGCAGCCGAGAAGTCACCCACCAACAAGAATATCTGGAGGGGGCTCAGCTTTGCTGGGTCACAGATACCCTCGGCCAGTCGAGGGAAGCCTGTGGACTCCTCTGCAGAATAAGATTTTTAAAGAACTGAATGAAATACTAACTTTCAGCTGGATTGAGTGACAATAAAAAGGCAGCATTTTCCTCAAACAAGTTGCCAGGACCACAGGCTACCTTGATGGAATCAGTCATGTGCCAGGCATCAGGTTAAGTGCTGAGTGGAGATTCAAACCAAGGTGCAACAAATAGAGAGCAGATATGAAGAGGGGCAAAGGGGAATGAAGAGGGCGGGCTTTAGCAGCCAGGAGGAGTCAATGGGAAAGCCTCCTGCAAGAGGCCCTGTGGGAGGACAGCCAGTCCCAGAAGACCTAGGTCACAGAGCCAGGTCAACATAAAGACTGTGGGTAGTCAAGGCACACACCACCCACAAGCAAACCAAGTCAGCAGCTCAGTTTCTGATAGACCCAAAGACCCGGCCAGGAACTACTTGACAAAAACTGCCAAAAATAGGCAAGCATTTCTGGCAAAAATTAGGGTTAGACCAATGCATCAAACCATACACCAAGGAAAACTCCAAATGCATAAATTGTTTAGATATTTAAAGTGACAAGTCAGAGGAGCAAGAAATGGCTTTTCAGATTTATAAATGTAGAAAGAGTTCATGACAAAACCAAGAATACAGAGTATCACACAAGATAAAAAGAACAAATCTGACCAAATACAATTTAAAAATTTTTGCACAAACAAATCTAATATAGTAGAAAATCAGAAGTGAAAAGGTAATTAAGGGGGGTGGGGGTGGGGAGAAATTTTTTGTAACATCTGGCCCTTGATAAAGATCACATTTCCAAAACATACAGCATGTCCCAAAGGACTTAGCACAGTATTAAATACTTTGGGACACCCTGTAAAAGAAACAATTCCCCAAAATAGTCAAAAGGATATAAAAAGGCAGGTTGCAAAGGACACAATTCACATTGTTTACAATCATGTGAAAAAATATTTGTAATTCACTAATTATTAGAGAAATGAAAATAATAATAATTTTGAGAATTCCACCTCATATCCTCAGACTGGCCAAGATGAGGGAAGGAAAATGGCAAAAGTTCTACGGCAATAGTTATACTAATGCATTGTTGGTGGAGTTGAAAATGTGCATCTTCTCTCATCCAGCAATATCACTAAAAAAGATAAAGAGGAAAAGGACTCATGTGCATGAGGACACCTATAGAAGATCTTTTTATAGTAGTTTCAAAATTAAGGAGATTCCTCTTAAAAGGGAAATGGTCAAACAAATTGTGGTTTATAAATGCAATGTACTCCATAAAAAATGAGTACAACAATTCCATAGGAAACTGGGAAGAACTTTATCAACTGATACAAAGCTAAGTGAAAATAATTACGAGGAAATCTATTCAATAACTTATAAAAAACACTAATGATTTAGAATTTTGGCCAACAATAACAAACTACTAATACAAAAGAATGAAGATGAAATATACTATTCACTTTCTGACAAAAAAAAATGCAAATTGAAATGCAGAGACATACATTTTCAGATGTGACTAATGTGGAAATTTATTGTGCCAGACTCCGCAGCTATATGGGGGGATTTATTTGGGGGGAATTTAAAAAAAAAAATGTTTAACGGAGAAAGTAGATTAAGAGGGACATATTTAAAAATGCTTTTTACTTGGGAAAAAATAAAACATGTAAAGAAAGTTATATAACTTTCTAGTGGCTGAGTCAGCAGTCTGATGACTTCATTTAATGCTGTTTTTCACATGTGATATATAGATAAGAACAACATTGCATGAAAGGAGGTGAGTTGTAGGAGTAATTCAGGTTTGGCCCTTGGCAAGGAGTGATAAATGACAAGTCAAAGGTCAGCATACCCAGACACTGAGCAAGGGAAGGGAGAATGTAGTCAGTGCCAGAATGAGAGCAGAGGCAGAGGGAATGGGGGTCTGGGAATAAGGATAAGGGTCATAAGGCATAAAGAAAAATGACATGATATCAAAATTATGATCAGACAAGGAAATTTTGGAGTAAAGCTTGTCAAGGGTGTGACCGTCTCCAAGTATAGCTTAGGTGTTCTAGAGAGGAGCTTAAGAAGACTGAAATGCTGGCAAGATAGGTACCAAAGGGGCTACCAATAAGGATACTGGAGCCCCCTGGGATGAGGACAGGAGATGGGGGGGGAAGGACTTCCTCCCTCCAGTCACTGAGCCTCTGCCCCGGGAGACGCCTTGCTTCCTGATGCTCGACTGTGCCCCCTGCCCACCTTCTTCCACCACTGCCTTCCGCAGGCTATTTCCTCTAAGGAAAAGGAATGATATCATGTCTGTTACCCAGAACCTCCATTCTTCTGACTCCTTTGCTGATGCAAGTAAAGATGAAGAGCTGCTTCCTGCTAACTACTAAGTAACCCAACTAAGAATTCAGCAGTGAAGAGAGGGAGACCCTCACTACCGTCCAGGGGATGGCTGGTGATTAAATTAAAAGAATCTGGTGAAGGCATTCAAGAAGAAATTTGCCTGCACTGGCGCTGTTATTAAGCATCCAGAATACGGAGAAGTCATTCGGTTACAGGGTGACCAGCTCAAGAACAGGTGCCAGCTTGTCAAGACTAGACTGGCTCAGGATGAGCAGCTGAAAGTTCGTGGGTTCCAAGTACCTGGGACTCACTGAGAAAGACTGCCTTCCATTAGGCTTCTGCCTTGGATGTTCCCTAGAAGAGTAACAAGGCCCTAGGTGAGGGCCTTCCATCTGAAATGGTCATCAGAGGGTCCCAGAACAACATTATTTTTGTTGTTACTTCCTTCAACGAATCTTGCACAATTCTGACACATACACAGGGTCTATGCTCATCACAGGACAGCATTTAAAGCAGCAGATTGGCTGTCAAATTGTGTTTTTCCAAGCTCACCTACAAACAATAAGTCTCCTGGGATTTTTGTATTCTCTGTACCTTTCAGGCAATTGTATAACTCTAGAAATGGGGTCTGGTATAGAATACCAGTTATAAAGATCTGCCTGGTCCCTTCTTAAATCTTCATCAAGGATGTCTTCTATGAGAAGTACACATGTTTAACCTACTTTGGAGAGGAGGTGGGGGAAGGGAGGGAGAAAAATTTGGGACACAAGATTTTGTAAGGGTGAATCTTGAAAATTATCTTTGCATGGATTTTGAAAATAAAAAACTAATATAAAAATGGATTTCTTCTATGTATGGATGGAATATTCTCAGATTTTTATAGGAAAGGGAAAGTAGGTTTGTAAATCATTCATTATTGATCGTTTTTAATTGTCTTCCTTATTTTTTCCTGGTACTTGGTATCCTCTCTCCTTTTAGATATCCCTCAGAACCATGTCATTTCCTGCAGAGACTTCATCTTTGGATGCCGTTTAGTTCCTCTTTGTTTTCTCTGGTGCCCCTCAACTTCCTGATGTAATTAGTGCCACACACTGATTTTGAGGTCAAATACAATGGCTCCATGGTCATTGATTTTAAAAAAAAGTTTGTTATGTTGATCTTTACAGAGCTTTTTAATTATGAGTTTATCTCATTTTCCTTCCACTTTCATCCTTAAATGCCCCTGGGCTAATCTAACTTGGTTGGGCTTTTGTGATATATTTTGTACACTTTTTTTTCCCTTCTTTTGCTTCTCACTATTTTAGGAAGTACTTCGTACAATCTTCTCCCATTTCCATGGTGTTATTCGTGTTCACCACACATTACATCTTAAAAAAAAAGCATGCATGAAATTTCATTGGAGGACAAATTGGAGGAGACAGCATAATTATTGACCAATGGAAGCTGAGAAAAAGTCCTGATTATAGACACAGCTTCTTCTTATTCAAAGGTTGAAGATTGTATTAGTAATATCTGGAGGGGCCTAAGAAGTCAAAGAAGTCAAGGAAAGAAATATGCGACATTTGCCAAAATATTCCTAATGCTACTTTTTGTGGGAGCAAAAAACTGGAACCAATCGGTGGCCATCAAATGGAGGCTAATTGAACTGTGATATGTGAATGTTTTACTAAGTATAAGACATGTGAATGTTTTACTAAGCCATTTAAGAAATAATAAATATGTGAAAATCAGAAAAGCAGAGAAAGGCTTGTATAAACAGATGCAAAAGATGGAAAACAGCCACAATGTCTAGGAACCTTGCAAACAAGAACAATAAAATAAGCCCAAATGCTACGACTATAATGATCAGTCTTTGGTCCAGAGAAGAGATGATGAACTACCTCTCTCCTTCTGTGTGACACATGGCAGGGAAATGGGTGTGGGGTTTTGTAAATACTATTAGCTGCAGGCCCAGGTTAGTGCTGATTGGCTTTCTTTGTTATAAAAGAAGTCTCCCTTGGGAAGGACGAAACAAGAGTCATGGAATGAGCATTTCTGGGGTACCTCCTATGCGCCAGGCACTGTTCTCAGAGCTTTACAAAGACCTCATTTGGTCCTCACAACAACGCTGGCAGTTAGGTGCTGCTATCACCCCCATTTTACAGTTGAGGAAACTGAGGCAGCCTGAGGTTAAATGACTTGCCCAGGGTCACCCAGCTACTAAGTGTCTGAGGTTAACTATGAATTCAGGTCTTCCAGACTCCAGAGAGTGTTTTATCAGCTACACCATCACATGCCTGAGGTACGCAAACACTGAAACAATTTCAAAATATTTTTTGAAAAGGGCAAAAATAAAAAGGCATTTTAGTGTGAGGCTTCTGGATGAACTACTGGCCTGAGGGCTCTCCTCTTTCATCTTACATCATGGTTTGTACTTCTGCTTTCAAGCCCCTAAACACCAACGCCCCCCCAACCCTCCTGCTGATTCACTTGAGGGGCTTTCTGAGCTCCCCTTCTGCACTGACTCTGGTGCACAAACTGCTATCGCTGCACTGGCCAGCGCACATCCGAGGGTCCAGGGGCCTAATTTCCTCTGACGCTTCTCCTTCCTCTGCCAGCTACCGCCCAACATGTACCTTCTGGACAGGGAGCAGGTGGGGTCCGGCAGGTCCTTTCTTCCAGGGTCACATCCTCTCACGCACTGGTCAAGGGACAAGGGCTCATGTTTGAACCCTTAGCCACCAGCTAAGTGAATGATGACAGACAATCTAACACCGGGGCTCAGTTTGCTACCAGCACTGCAGAAGCCAAAGGGGACCCCACAAAGCCCCGGGCTTGGGGGCATTTTCCCAGCAGACTAAGAGCTCCACAAGGGTGTCACACACACTCCCTGTCTCCCAGCCCAGGCCCCTGCATGCTGCCAGAGCCCAGCAGATCCTCGGGGAAGGAGGGAGACGGCATCACTACCGACCAATGGAAGCTGAGAAAAGTCCCGATCATAGAGCCAGCATCTTCCTATTCAAAGGCTGAAGACTGTACCAGTGATGTCTGGGGGCCCAAGATGTATCAAAAACTCAAAGAATCAATCCAGGAACACTTCTGCCTGCAGGACTGTCTGAGAGAAGTCACACAGGACGTCCTGGTCCCTTCCTGCAAGCTCGGTGGTGAGCACCCCCTGGTGGTGCGCTAGGGGCCCCCAACCACCTCAACTCCCATGTCTCCCAAGGAGGTTCTGTTACTGAATGTCTAAGCCGCGCTCTCCCTCCTCCCAGGAGAAAGTGTCATCGGCTCCTGCTCCGAGGTAAGGGAAGCATCCGCTGGCCTTCCCAAGCCTGGCTCCAGGAGGACTCGCTGCTCTCCAGCCCAGCCCCCATGGCCCCCCATTCTCCTGACCTGACACAGTCTCCCCCTCAATCCCCAGAAACGTCCCAGGGCCTCCTCCAGGAAGTCCTCTCTGATTCCCCCTGCTCTCTCCTCTGAATAATCTGTCCTGAGATGTTTTACCCTCAGAATGCGTTCTCTCTCACCATCCTACAAGGTTTGGGGCTAATTCCCCACAAGGCAACTGTGACCCTCCAGAGGGAAGAATTCCTCTTGCCATAAGCCAAAGACAAACATAACTCAGAAAAAAGTCTCCCGTCCGTAACACTGCCCACCAGGGAAGCACCCATGGGTGACGCGCGGCTCCCCCACCGGGGACCCGGCACGGTGCTCCGCACGGCCTGAGCACAGAACAAGGAGCTGAGCAGTGCACAGACAACACTCAAGCTTCCAAGTTCATTACACAAAGTTTTGTTGATCTGCTCCGGAAAACTTTTTAAAATGAAATTAACTTCTGTAACTTACCCAAGGGCGTGACTTTAATCTCTGGCATGGTGAGGGATCAATTTCTCAGCGCTTCATCAGACCCGGGACACACAGAGCGACGCCCCCAGAGCCGGCCGAGGTCACACAGGGCTGGATGTCATCCCTGTGAAAGGGACGGCACAGGAAGATGTCACTTTCCACGATGACCATGAGGGGGGCCTGAGCCCCCTTCCCAAGGAGCAAGGCTTCAGTTCTAGCTGGAATCCTGGCCTTGCTCCCAAGTCTCTGGAGGGTCAAGCGCACCACGGTCACTACCAGCCTTGGAGACCTGATTCTAGAATCTAAATCACCGGATTTCTTCATTTTAAAACAGGAATCAGCAAAACGGTGCTGCCCAGGGCTTACAGGGACCACCCCGCCACAGAAGTAACGTGGGAGTGAAGCGCCTCAGTCCGGCTCTCAAGAAGGGCCTAACTACCCAGGGCATCCTCACACTTCCCCTTCACGGGGTTGTGACACAGAAAGCATTTTGAAAATTGTTCGTGCTACAAGAAATAACCACGACTGGTTAGTCATAACCACGACTAGTTACAGTCATAACCACTAGTTACAGTCATAACTACGACTAGTTATAGTTGGGGGTGTTCTCCTGCCTCAAAAAGCAACTGAAGAAAAATACAGTCGCCCTCCCTTGACTCCTTCCAGAATTGGGAGTCTGCAGCAGGAGCCACTTCTCTAAAGAGCTTCCACAAACCACCTAAAGCAGGGCAGCACCGGGGCCTGGGTTCAAATCTCGCCCTGCTCCGTGGGTGACTGGGCCCGTCATTCCCCAGAGATCAGATTTCACATGGCGGTGACTCAGTTTCCTCTTTTGTAAAGTGGGGCGGAAGGGAAGGATGTGTGAGCTTTTAGGGTCCCTCCTAGCCCTAAAATCTGCGAAGCCTGAAGGGAGCCCCCCCACCCTCCCGCACTGTGACCAAAGCCAAGGCAGGCTCTGCTGGGAGCTCCCGAGGCCGAGCCCCTGGTCCGGAAGGCCGCAACTTGCAGAGCCTTGCTCGCCCGGGGTGACGTCACTCGCCCGCAGACAACGGGCAGGTAGGGATGGAGTTCATGGCGCCCACCCCAGGGAAACCCACCCTTCGGCGCCCCCCACCCCCACCCCGAAAGCGGAGCGGGAGCCTCCCAGGCTCCACAGGGGAGTCCGCCGGCCCTCCTCTCCCCAGTCCCGCCGCGAAGGCCCCAATTTCTCCTTCTCCCCACCTCAGCCCTCCACGAGCTAACCCGCACAAGCTTCCGTACTCACAGCGAGCACCGAGGCTCTGCGCTTGCGCGAGAGGCGGGAACAGCGGCAGCGGCTGGAAGCCATTGCGCAGGCGCAGCCCCAGCCTATGAGCCAGCCTCCCTGAGCCAAGGACCGCCCCTCCTGGGCTGGCGCTCTCTGCCCTCTCCCCTTTGGACACCGCCGCAGCCAATCAGGCGGGGGCGGGGACTAGGGGGCGGGACTTGGCGATGATTGGAAGGGATTGAGGACGGGTCGGGAACCTGCAGTCTAAGGAAGCGTCAGGTGAGTAAGGTGCAGGTGAGAGCGAGGGGGTGGGCCGGGCCGGCTGGGACGGGCCGGGGGATCGGAGTGCTGCAGGCGGGCGGGAGGGCTGCTGTGGGGGAGATCTTGGCCCGTGTCTACATCTAGAGTCGGGTCATGAGGCCCCCCCCCCGCGCTGCCGCGAAAGGGACCCCGAGTCCCGGTCCGGGGCGTCTCCTTCCTGGCCCGATCCCCTGTGCCTGACTCGCCGGGTAACCTCCGAGCCTCAGTCTCCCCGTCTGTCGGGGGGTTGCCGTTGAAATCAAAGGTTGAGACTTTAACATCTTGCTTGCTAATTGCATTTCTTTCTTTATATTTATGAATATATATGTATACTGCATGTTTATTTACATATTGCATATATGCATATTTCCTTGCATATATTTGCATACACTTATGGATTCTCCTGTAAGGTGGGCATTTTATGCATCGGACGGCATGAAAGGTCCCGCAGCCTTCCAGGCTGAGTGCCAAAGAGTCCGGCGATCCGGCACCGATGGAGCCACTTCCCACCTGATATTCTGCTTCTCTTGTGTCTGCTTTTCAAGGATGTGATTCTAGGACCCAGAGGCAGCGACAGAAGACCAGGAGCCTGGGACCCCCTCGCCTTGGACCTTGCCCATCTCTCCGGTGAGTAGCGCTGCTGTGTCACTGCGGCAGGTCTGCTTCCTCCTCCCCCCCCCCCCCCCCCAGGGGCACGGGGCCTCCCGGCGCCCTGGGCTGAGTCAGGGGCGGCTGCTCCGACACTCCTTTTACTTGTGGTGAGTGTTGGAGGGGCACACTGAGTGAAGCGGACGCGAGCTGGGGCCGGACTGCCGGTGCCTTAGGAGCCAGGCAGAGCGCCCTCGGAGCCGCCTTTGTCCCCTCCCCCTCTCCCTTCCTGCTCCTCACCCCGACCTTGAGATATTTACAGCAGAGAATAATCGGCCCAGAGTCTGCGATGTCCGGTGGGGCGGCCTTACCTTTCAGGGGCCGAGCCGCCCAGACGCCCTAGCGCTCTCCTCCTCCTCCCTGAGAACGCTCCAAGCTCCTTGCACAACGCACCGGTGTGTCATCGAGCAGCTAGCGCGACCTGGAAGGGACCTCCGGATCCCCTCCTCCGGGGTCTCACTTTACAGATAGGAGAACTGAGAACCAAAGGGAAAAGAGCCAGAGGCTAAGAGCCAACGAGGTCGCCTGACTCCCATTGGCCACCCCCCAACACCCCCCAGGCTCTGGGATCCTCTACCTTCTGGTCCCCATTCCCAAATCTGTTCTCATCCTCCTTTGTGATCTTAATCATGCAGGGCAGCCATCTAGTCATACTGAGGGGCTGAAGTCAGGAGGACCCGAGTTCCTGGTTGTGTGACCCTGGGCAAGTCACTTAACCCCAGCCTCAGGGAAAAAAAAAAAGTCACACTGAATGCCAGCTTTGACCACACTGGGATACAGGAGACACAAAAGTGTGAGATGTTTCCTTTAAAGATAAGCTCATAGTCTGGGGAAAAGGGAACCACTCACGGCTCACAAACCAGAGCATTACAAACTGACCTTAGCTCTGTGGAAATCTGACAGCTTGGGCTTGAGCAGTAACCTCCCTTCCTCCTTCCTACGTTCCTGTGCATCAGGGACTAGCCCTGTCATCTGAATAATTTCTGGTCCATTTCCTGCTCCGCCCAGGAAGTTGGACTCAGTTCTAGCCTGGAAAGATGCGAGGGTAGGCAAAGAATGCAGGCTTCCTGGGAAATTCCAGGCCAGGGCCCATTTTCCAGGTGGACCCTCCCATCCGCTTGGTCCCATCACTGGAGAGTGGGTGAGCAGGCTGGCCTTGGTGAGGCTTCCTGGGAGCCAGCTGATAGGGCATTCCATAGGGCTCCCTCTCCTGAAGCAGCTTGGCTGAGTCAGAGCAGCTGCCGAGAAACAGGATTTATTGCCTCTGGTCTTCCGTCCCAGCCGGTCCTCCCAGGCTGGACGCGTGACCTGATCACCCTGTGTTTCAGGTTGCGGGGCCATGGCTGATGAGCCGGCTGACTTTAACCTGAAGGTCGTGCTGGTCAGCTTCAAACAATGCCTGAACGAGAAAGAAGAGGTCCTCATGGACCCCTACATTACTGGCTGGAAAGGACTGGTCAGGTGAGTGTTTGGTCTGCAGGCCGGGGAGAGTTCGTGCTGCTGGGACTCCTGAGGGACATTTCAGGCGGGAGCGGGGACGACCTGAGTTCAGATCCAGCCTCAGATCCTTACTGTGTCTGTGTGACCTTGAGAAACTCAAATGTTTGCCTCTATTTCCTCACCTGCAAAATGGGCATTCCTTACAAGCATTTTACGCCAGCAGGGACAGGATTCTTCTGCTGGCTCGGGAGGCCTAGCATGTGGGCACACATAGAGGTGCCCTCCTGGCACGTTAGCCACCCCAGGGTATGGCTGAGCCCGAGGGGATGTCCCTCCCCCACTCTCCTGGCACCATAGCAGCCTCGGAGCAATCACTGCGCGCCCCCCTCCCCAGGAGAGGGAAGCAGCTGCACGGGGCTTGTGCTGTTTTGATTTTGGAAATGGCATTTTGCTTTAGAATTTAGAGGACCGTGTCCCTCGGAGATTTCCCATTGGTAGTGTTGATGACCCTTGCCCTGAGCACCAGAATACCTGCTTTGCCACTCCCCGCTCTCTCCCTGGTTGCTTCAGCTGATTGTGTTTCTGTGGCAATCTGGCCCAGCAGCCCCCTTGGAATAGAACCTTTGACCTGTGCTCCTATCAGGCTGGGATGGGTCCCTTTCCCCACCCAGGGACCTGGGCCTCCTTTCCCTACCCGGGGAGCTGGCCCCCTTTCTGCAGTGGGGAGCCAGGCCCCTCTCAGAGAGTTGCCAAGACAAGGTTCCTCCGACCCAGTGACGCTTTGTTTGGTCTTGAAAACGCAGGTTCCTGAACAACCTCGGCACCATCTTCTCCTTCATCTCCAAGGACGTGATAGCCAAAATCCAGATCATGGAGAGGTTCCGCAGCAGCGACCAGAAGGACAACTACTCCAGCCTCCAGGCCATGGTGCAGTATGAGATGGACAACAAGCTGGTGGACCTGCAGAAGCGCTCCGAGCACCCCGAGTCCGGCTGCCGCACCATCCTCCGCCTGCACCGGGCCCTGCACTGGCTGCAGATGTTCCTGGAGGGGCTCAGGACTAGCCAGGAGGACTGCAAGACCTCGGTGCTCTGCACAGACTCCTACAACACCACCCTGGCCAACTACCACCCCTGGCTCATCCGCAAGGCCGTCACGGTGGCCTTCTGCACGCTGCCCTCCCGGAACGCCTTCCTGGAGACCATGAACGTGGGCCCCCCCGAGGAGGCCGTGGAGATGCTGAATGAAGCCATGCCCTTCATCTGCCAGGTGTACCAGATCACCCAGAAACTCTTCGAGGAGCACACCCTGCTGGACCTTCCCTAGTGGGGGGAGCCTGACCCAGGCGACCCTCCCGCTCTCTGCAGCCGGTGGAGAAAGCCCTCCCAGTGTGTACCTTCCAGTGCTCCCTGCTGCTTCAGCCCCGCTCGGGACCCTTGTTTCCTCTTCCCCGTTTTCCGCCAAGCTTGGCCTTGGCTGTCACGGAGCTAAGAATCGGCATTTGGAGCAATCGTTGGTGATCCCGGGAGTCCCTGGCCACCAGAAGGCCACATTTGTGTCTGAGGGGGCTGGTCTCAGCTCCTCCCGATCCACCTACCGCCTGAAGCATCAGAAATAATGAGAGTAAAATCATGTAGCCTCTGGGGAAGTCCTAAACTCTGCCCTCACTCTCCTAATCAAAAGCAGAAGGGAAGAAACTTGGGATAATTTTTAAAATATTTTCTTTAATTTTGAATCACACTACAATGTCCAGGTGCACACCTAAGAAGTCCATATAATTAATGTTCGCCTATTCTGGTTCTCACTCCTTCATCCCCTGCAAAAAGATGCATTTTCATACCTAAATAGGGAGGTGGGCAGAAGAGGGGAAGCCTTCTTCTAGTCCAGGGAGCTTCCCTGTAATTTCTGACTCCTTTGTCTTGTCTCTGAAATGTTCTTTAGTGGAATGGAAAGCACAGGGTCAAGTGCAGCTGTCTCGGGGCGAAATCCTCTATTTCCTTTCCAACCTCTCTTAAGGAAACGTTTATGCGTGTCCATCTAGTTCCGCTAGCAGCTCCTACTCAAGGATCTCTAGCAAGGCAAGCACAACCTGCAGAAGATTTCCCCCAAAGCACTAGTGTCCCTCTGGGGTCTCACCAAAGGCAGTGCTGGCATCCATAGCCCTGCTGGGATTTTGTGGCGCTGGGGCCCTGGGTCAGTGCTGAGTTATGACAGGCCGGCTCAAATCAGCCGAAGAGATTGGGTGAGGGGTGCCCGTGACATCAGGGCCTGTTCCCACCTGCTCTGAGACCTCGGCCTTCTCCCGATAAAGATGCTGAGGATTCTGCATCTCATCCATGGACCGAAGTCCTGTCCAATTCTCCTGCAGGTTATCACTGAAATTTTTGAAATTATTATTGAAATATTTTTTGAAATATTATTGCAATTATTGAAATTAAATATTGAAATCCTGGTGGCTGCTGGAGCCCGTGTTAATGCTGAGAGCCATGTTATTGGCCAGTTTGCTCCCCAGGGAGAGGCTCAGCCTGAGGTGCTTTCTTTAGAGGGCTCCTCCTTCAGAGCAACATACCAGTTCCTAAATGGTGCTCCCCCCTAAGTGGTGCTCCCCAGAACTACCTCCCTCCTGGGAATCACACTCCTCAAGTGAAGGTCTCCCTTGAAAAACCCATAATGGTTATCTCCAAGCCCCTGAAATGTGCTCCCTCCCCAAGTCAGTTTCTTCTGTAAGATGTAAGAAATGGGGAATCCCCCTTCTGAGAGAGACTTTAAAATGCTGCTTGCAGGACCACGCACTGCTCTAAGCAAACCCCCCAAGTTCCAAGGGCCAAGCTTCCCACCCTGGTTTTCAAACAGGATTTCATTTGGCTTTGGCTTCTGTTACCGTCAGTATATGTAGTGAGCCCCCCAAGGAGCACCGTTCCTCTGTCCGATGGGCTGGGGTAGCCATCCTTCCTTACCTGGCCCGACTAGGGCCCCTTTCTCCACCTGTGCTCCCCAGCCGCTCTCCTTTCCAGTATCATTCTCCTGATCTACAAGGTTCTGGGCACCATCTGGGAAGAAAACCAGGGGTGAGGGGCCTCCGTCCCCTGTCCTGCCCCTCAAAGGGTGGCAGCAGCCTGTCTCCCTGTGCCCCCAGCCCCTCCTCCCCAGAAATGGAAGCACTCAGCCTCCTTTTATGATAGGGACGAGGAGCCTCTCCTGGCCTGGGTTTTGCTGGTGTGGATCAGATGATCTCAACATTGGTCTTCTGGCCTGCACTGCAACAGGGGGGAGGGACAGGAAGGGTTACCTCGGGTATCGCCCCCTGAATTTCCCATTGCCTCCACCTCTACATGCCCTGGAAGATGGACTTTCGGCAGATCTGCCCCTTTGGGTGACGTGTATGCAGCAGGACCTGTGGCTTCATTCCTTGTGGGGAAGAATCATAGATGTGATTATTTTTGCATTTAAAATAAATCATACTTGGTGGATGGAAGTGTACTGAGTGCTTGAATGTGTAGGAGAGCCGGTGACGGCGGGTCAGTAGTCAGCCAGGCTCCTGGAGGCCTTTCAGAGCCACCCCCAAAGACTGCACTGGAGGGGGCAGTGACAGTGCAGAGAACAGAGGCTCCCCCACCGCCTGGGTCCGAGGACTCTGTCCCGCCACCTTCAATGGTAAATAATTGCCTATATTTGGGTGAGTGCAAGCTTCAAAGCGTGATGGGTTTTCTGCACCAGTTTGAAACCGTCATGAAGTTACGGCGGCAAAAAGTGGTAAGCACTGAATGAATAAATCTAAATACCAGGACTAGTGCATTACCCTAGGAGGTCACCACACTTTTTTTTTGGTTGTTATTGAAAGGGGTTCATGGAATGAAAACCTTTGGTGTTCATCCTGCCTTATTGGCTTAGCAGCTGTGTGACTCTGGGCAAGTCACTTTACCTCAGCCATAATTTGCTTATCAGCAGCAATAATAACAGCCCCTGCCTGTGGGGAGAATCAGATGGGATTATAATTATTATAATCATGCTTATAATTTGTTCAAAGTCATACTGCCAGCGTAGGCACTGGGATCAGAATCCAGGTGTCCTCCTTTATATCCCACTGCTACCCGTAGGCCATCAAACTGACTCATAAACCTTCCTTCCTTTGGTGATTTGTGCCGATGTCATACAAGGAAGCCATCCAGTCTGTTGAAACCTCCACAGATGAGTGACTCTCCCACTTCTGACCCTCCACTCTGAGACAGCTCTCCTCATCCAAAAGTCTGTCCTGGGTATTGATGGAGCCCAAATCTGAGTCCCAGCCTCCCCAGCCACAGGCTCTGGCTCTGCTGCCTGGGGACAAACAGAAGAAAACCTCATTAATCCTTCATCCCCATGATGACCCTTCGGACACTGCCCCCATCTCCATCTCAACCTGCACTTCTCTGAGCCCATTATATCCAGTCCCATCATCATTATGTAACAGACTCAAAGTGCATCAGCATCCTGGCAGCCCTCTTCAAGAACATCCTTCCTACTCTCCAACACCCAGAATTGACCCCCAAACTCCAGAGGTGTGTGCTTGGAAAACCACCTTGCATTGTGAGTACATTTCTCATCCTTGACCTGGGTGCTCTCAGTCACCAATTCCTTACTGATGCTACAGCCTGAGGGGCCTGTAGTCCTGGGAGCTCCCATCCAGTTAAGGAGCTCATCCCACCATCCTCCAGTCCACTCATCACCTGTTTCAGTTGTAGATTAAGAAAAGCACTTTGGAACTGGTTTGGTGGAGGCCATCATCCAAAGGCCAACATTCCATTCCTTCTCCTTCCTGGCAGGATGTGGGATCCTCCCAGCCACCCCAGGGCCCCGCCCAGCATTACAATCTAGGCAGCAGGGAATGTGTTTGGAACAAGCTTTTGAGGCCGTGAGTCCTCCAAGGCAAGGAGAAGCGAAGGCATCGCTGGGCCACGGAGGCTTTTTTTTTTCTTTATTAAAGCTTTTTATTTTTCAAAACAAATGCATAGACAATTTTTCCACATTAACCCTTTCAAAACCTTGTGTTCCAATTTCTCCCCTTTCCCCTCTCCCTACCCTAGATGGCAAGTCGTCCAATATATGTTAAACATGGCAGATATATGTGTTAAATCCAATATATGCAGACATAGTTATACAATTATCTTGCCACACAAGAGAAAGCAAATCAAACCAGAAAAAAAAAAAAAAAAAAAGAGAGAGAAACAGAAATAAACAACAAAAAGAGTGAAAATGCTATGTTCATATGTATGCTCAGTTCCCGCAGTCCTCTCTCTGGCTGCAGATGGCTCTCTTCATCACAAGACCATTGGAGCTGTGGGCCACGGAAGGCTTTAAACCTGTTTCTGGATCTTGGAGTCCAAGGCTTTCCAGCTCTCTCTGACTCAGCCTCCTCCTCTCTCTCCTGCCCTGCTATTTCCCATTAGATTAATAATGCCTTGCCTCCTGTAGAGACCAACAAGAATGCTTTTTCTGGAACCTTGCTTGTCACTACTGTTCTGCCATACCCCAGCTTAGCTGTTTGGCTGATGCTTTTCCTGGCTGGGTCTTGGCCATAAGTGTCCCTGGTCAGCATGGCCTTACTTCCCACAAGCATCCCTCCCATAGCTCATGAAACAGCAGACCCAGCTAGGGGTTGAGACCAGGAGAGATGAATGAAATGAGTACCAAAAAGCTAAAAAATAACTACAGTACTTGCCAACCATCAGTAAATCACACTTCTATATCTACCGCTGGAAGAGACCACAGCTCTCTACTGGTTACAGATGAAAAAACTGAGGCACCAGAAGGGGAAGCTAAGAGCAAATAGTGTAGAAAGGAGGCAAAAGATAGACCCTGTCCTCAAGGAGTTTCCAAGCTAATGGAGGAGACAAAAAACAAATATATACAAAGCAAGTTCTATAACAGAGAAATAGGAAATAACTGAAATTAAGAGGGGTCGGGAAAGTCTTCCTGTAAAAGATGAATTTTAGTAAGCACTTAAAGGAAGCCAAAAGGTGGAGGTGAAGAGAGAGCATTTCAGATTTTGGGGACAATCTTAAAAAGCACCTACAGCCTAAGCAGTTCTTGGCTGAACACCCAGGAGGCCAGTGTCCTTGGATTGAAGAGTAAGCTTGAGGGAGTAGAGTATAAGACTGGAAAAAGAGAATGAGAGCTAAGTTATAGAGATTTTAGATATATATTCAGTGTCAAACAGAGCATTTTGTATTTGTTCCTGGAGGTTATAAAGAACAACTGTAATTAATTGAATTGAGGGAGGAAAGGTGACATAGTCAAACCTGTGCTTTAGGAAAATCACTTTGGTAGCTGAACAGAAGATGAACTGGAATGGGGAGAGACTGAGGCAGGCAGAACCCCACCACACATACATATTCCCAGCAGCCATTGTAACAGTCCTGGTACAAGGAGATGAAGCCTAACTGGAGGCAGTGTCAGAGGAAAGGAGGAGTATATTGGAGAGATGCTGCAGAGGTGAAATCTACAAGAAATGCTACAAAAAATATATAAAGATGTTGCAGAGTTGAAATATACAAGAGATGCCACAAAGATGAACTCTACAAGAGATTCTACAGAGGCGAAATATACAAGAGATGCTACAAAGGTGAAATCTACAAGAAATGCTACAAAAAATATAGAGAGAGATGCTGCAGAGTTGAAATATACAAGAGATGCCACAAAGATGAAATCTACAAGAGATTCTACAGAGGCGACATATACAAGAGATGCTACAAACGTGAAATCTACAAGAAATGCTACAAAAAATATATAGAGAGATGCTACAGAGTTGAAATCTACAAGAGATGTGGCAGGAGTGAAATTAACAGTCCTTGGTACCATACTGGATATGGGAATGAAAGAGAATAAGGATACAGATTGGGGGTAAGGGTGTTGCTCTTTAAAATAACAAAGAAGATAACTCAGTTCCAATTGATCAATGATGGACAGAAGCAGCTACACCCAGAAAAGGTCCACTGGGAAATGAGTGTAAACTGTTTGTATTTTTGTTTTTCTTCCCAGGTTATTTTTACCTTCTGAATCCAATTTTCCCTGTGCAAGAAGAGAACTCTTCGGTTCTGCACACCTATATTGTATCTAGGATATACTATAACATATTTAACATGCATAAGACTGCCTGCCATCTAGGGGAGGGGGTGGAGGAAGGGAAGGGAAAAGTCGGAACAGAAGTGAGTGCAAGGGATAATATTGTAAAAATTACCCATGTGTATGTACTGTCAAAAAAAAAGTTGTAATAAAAATTATATAATAGAGAAGACAGGCAGAAGGGAACTTTTACAAGGAAAGGCAATGAGTTCTGTTTTGGATGTGTTAAATTTAAGATGACTACTGGTCATTCAGTAAGAGATTCTGAAAGGCCTCTGGAGATGTAAGATTGGAATTCAGCAAAGAAGATATAGGTCTGAGATCTTTGACAAATCACTTAGCCTTGTGGTCCTCAGCTTCCTCACATGTCAAATTAGAGCATCTATGTGTACGTATATATCATACTCAATATGTACACATAGTTTATTAAGTGGAGGGAAGGGAACAAGCATTTATATAGCACTGAGAGAAATGATTGTTAATAACTGATAATGTGAGGAGATCCAGAGTTCTCTTCTAAAGTCCTGATTTTAAAAATTCAGTCTCTTAAAGGACATTACTGATAATGAGATTAAATGAATTCCTCAATCTTGGTCAGACCCCACCCAGTAATCTAATCTAAGGTAGAGAAGTCTTTATTTTTAAAGTTGTTTTTTTTTTTTTTTTTTTTTTTTTTTTTTTTTAACTTTAGGTTTAAAGTTTTGTTCAAAAATTATTCAAAGCTGGGGGTGCTCAGGTAGAGAAATAAGACTCCATCCAAGGGTGATATGATGTCATTCTCAATCCCCACCCCATCTTAATTTAACATAATCCACATCTGATTATGTTAACTAATCAGAATTGATTGTCACTCCTCTTCCAAAAGAACACATAAACCCTAAGCCCAACCTCCACGATTGTCTTTGGTCTGAGAGACTACCAAACAATCATGCTTGACCATCAGATGACTATCCTTTTATTAAAGCCTTACTGATAAAATCATTAAATTACCCAAAGATCGCCATAGCACCTACTTTGTGCCAGACACTGTGCCAAGCACTTTATAAATATTATCTCATGTGATCCTCACAACAACACTTGAAAGGTGATTCCTATTATTATCTCCATTTTATAGTTGGGAAAACAGAGGCAAAGTGACTTTCCCAAGAGTCAGAAGTGTAGTAAGTGTTTGAAGTCACACTTGAACTTGGTTCTCCCCAACTCCAGACCTAATATGCTAACCACTGGACCACCTAGCTTCCCTAATAATCCCATGCCTTAGGCTAGTAAATCTTTGCTCTGCACTAATGGAGTATTGTGATCTTGAGGCTGTGGCCTCATAACAGATGGAGTAAGACAAAGCTTGGACACCACGAAAGCCCCGTCTGAAACTCTTCCCATGAGAATCCTATTAGGGACCCTTTAAAGCAGTGGTCCTCAAACTTTTTAAATAGGAGGCCAGTTCACTGTCCCTCAGACTGTTGGAGGGCCGGGCTATAGTAAAAACAAAAACTCAAGCTCTGTCTCCATCTCTCAGCCCATTTGCCATAACCCGGCGAGCTGCATAAACGTCCTCAGCAGCTGCATCTGGTCCACGGGCCGTAGTTTGAGAACCCCTGCTTTAAACTATTTTGCAAAAGCCTCAGTGGGAAATAATTTAACATATTATGTTCTTGAACTGGAAAAGGCCTCAGTCCAACATCTCCATTTTACAAATGAGAAAACTGAGGCCTCTGGAGGCTAAGTGACTTCCCAAGACCACAGGCAGGATGTGCCAAGAGCAGGAGTGCTCTTTCCCCGATGCACAGTTTGGTGACTGATATTGAGGTCCTGCAAAAGGGGTTCTGAAAGTCCTGCCACTTGAGCTAATTTTGGCCCAACAGTTAATACCAAGGACACAGATCAACATCAGCCAACACCACACATGCATATGTAGAACCATCATTTACAGCAAATGGGAAAATACTGAATGCTGTTGACGAGTTCACTAACCTTGGTAGTAAACTTTCCAAGGATGTAGCCATTGACAATGACGCATATGTTGCCAGAGCTGACTCAGTGTTTGGGTAGTTCGGAAGGAAAGTGTAGGAGAAGAAAGGTTTAGACCGACTATCAGATTGAAAGTCTAGAGAGCCGTTGTGCTGATTGTTGTCTGACTATGAAGCCTGGACAGTCTATCAGATCCACGCTAGGAGATGGAATCGCTTCCATTTGAATTGTCTTAGGGAGATTCTGAAGATCTCGTGGCAGGATCAGACACCAGACACTGGAGTCTTTCTGAACTGTCTAATTTTACTGAAGAGAGTGAGTGCAACATTGTCCGAATGCCAAAAATACACTTGCCCAAAAGACTATTTTAGGAGAACTTAAGGCAAGTGCTGGCAAGATGGTCAGAAAAAAACAACACAAGGGACACACTCTCCTTAAGAACTTTGGGATTGATTAGGGCGGACCCTGGCGCAGCATGGCAGGCCCTCATCAGAGAAGCTGTGGTACTCTATTATCACAGTAGCTGCACAGAAATGTGAGATGTGCAAAGTGAGAGGCTCTACCCCAAATGTTCCTTTTTGTGCCTAACTTGTGATAGAGCCTTCTTCCAAGCTCCTATTGGTCTGTCAGCCAATCACACACACTAACTTAAACTTAATATAGTGATGTCATTTTGGTCCCCTTCCATCACAAGGACAACAAGGTGTTAGGAGGCAGAGTAGAGAATCCCAAACAATAAGCAGAGGCAGCCGCTCAACAAGTGGGATGTTTTGTTTTTGGAGACCAGTGGGGTTAAGTGACCTGTTCAGGGTCACACAGCTTGTAAGGATCTGAGGCTGGATTTGAACTCTGGTCCTCTTGACTCCAGAACTCTGCTCTATCCACTGTGGCACCAGCTAGCCGCCTCTTCCCAAGTGTCCATGAAGCAGCCACTGCGCCCAGGGTGAAATTCTCCCAGGGCTCCTGACTTTAAGGAGCATTGGGCCCAAGTTCCTGCCCCCAACCCTCCCTCCCTTCCTGGTTTGTTCCGGACTATGATCCTTTTTAACACATTCTTTATTCCACAGAGAGCGCAAATCCCCCTGGGACAGGTCACCCAAGAATGGAACCTTATGTCATCCCAGGCCCCTAGGCAGCCAATGAAGGATGAGAGATCAAGGCAGTCCAGCATGGTGGTGGAAGAGAGGAGGGATACTTTATTTAGAGGAAACAGACGTATTATTAACATCTCTGCAGAATATAAAGATGGGGTTACAAAAGAGGCTCCTCTGAAGGTACCTGAACCCCATGAGTTATCCAGAGAAGCTGAGGGGGAGGGGCTGAAGGAGTACAATGAACTGTCCATGTGCTGAACCCCAGAGACCCACCAGCCACCGTCCTCCCTAGTCCAAAGAGGGGAGGCCCTCTGGGTCCAGTGGCAAGACAGAGATCTGGAGGCAACGGGAGGCTTCAGCCTTTTTAAGGTAGGGTTTTTCCCATGTCTCAGTTTGACTAAAGCAATGTCCAAACAAGGGGTAAGGCTAGGTAGAAACTGAGGCAAAGAATGAGGCACCTAGTCAAAAAAAAAAAAAAATCATTCTGGAAAGGGAAGCTCCTCTTAGGGATTTCTGGCCCAAACAGAAACAACAGCTATTTATACTCCCTCTGAGCCAATCAGGGCCCAAGCAATGAGTAATCAGGGCTTGGCCCTGGAGCTGTTGTGGACTATCAAGGAGAGCCAGACTGATTTGGGTTTAAGGCATAGTCCTTAAGATGGAAATCTATCCCATAACTCCAAAAATCTCTTGCCAAGTTTCAGCAATTAATCTATATTAATATATTATTATTATATATTATATTATATACAGTATTATATTATATTATGTTATATTATGTTATATTATATTATATTATATTATATCATATTATATTATATTATATTATATTATATTATATTATATTATATTACATTATATTATATCATATCATATCATATCATATCATATCATATCATATCATATCATATTATATTATATTATATTACATTATATTATATCATATCATATCATATCATATTATATTATATTATATTATATCATATTATATTATATTATATTATATTATATTATATTATATTATATTATATTATATATTCCTCCGGGCTGTGCACCCTTCCCTTTTTCTCCTGCTTAACTCAAGAACTGTTGAAAGGAGAAAGCCACAGAGATGGAGCTCTCATGATTTTTACAGTCAGTGTCCAGGTGGCCCATCCTTGGCCCTTGCCCGGACTGTCCATGTCTCTGCCCCATGCCCTGGCTCTGATCTTCCTTTCTCCGAGAGCCACCACCTGGAGCCGCCCCAGCTCCCCAATCTGTTGGCATAAAGTGCCAGCGGAGACAGAATTTGCCTTCTGTTGATCTGGGGCCATTTGCATGGCCTATGCCCCACAGTATGGCAGGGAAGGGGGAAAAGGGAGGAGGGGAGGGTCAGCCTGCTGCACCATATTCCTCCTGGTGAGGGGGGAGGCCCCAGACCCACCTTGCTGAAGGAGGGAGGGGTTCTCAGCAGCTCAGTCTTTCTACACCTCAGTTTCCTCATCTTTAAAATGAGAGGGATTAATCTCAGTCAGAGGTTCTTAACATGGGATCTGCTGATTTTTTAAACAAAAAAATTTTAATAACAATTCCAATATAATTGCTTTTCTTTGTACTCCTATGTATTTCATTTAATGCGTTTAGAAACTTGATTCAGAGAAGGGGTCCTTAGAAATCACCCAGGAGATAAAAATGACTTAAAAGTCCTGATTTACTGGAGGCTCTCCAAGTTCCAATGGATGTGGAGTCTCCTCAACTCCTTCCATCAAGGCAGGTGGCAAGTTCCAGATGACTCTTGTAACCTCCCATAATCCCCCACAAGGGGGGCTGTCCAGTGGCCAGGGAGCCTTTCTCAATTTCTCTAGATAGGTGCATCCCAAGGGAGCTTTTGACCTGCTTCTTCCAAGCATATATTTCTCCAGCAGCTTCCTTTATATAGTTTCTCCTATGTCACCCCCCCATCCACCCATGCCCCTGTGTATTGCCATTTGGGGGACCCACTTTCTTTCAATTCATCAAACAACCAGGAAGCTTTGAGTCAGGCACTGTGATGGGTCCTGAGCATCCAGGAGGGACAATCCTATCTCCTCGGAGCTCACATTCTACTGGGGAGGTTTGATTAACCATTTACTCCCTATGGGATCTCAGCAAGTCACTGAACCACACCCACGAGTCAGGCAGATGGAAAGACAACCAGCTCCAGGGTCAGAGGTACCGAGTTCCAATCCTGCCGTTGAGACTGATCACCTATCTGGACCTCAGTTTCCTCTTCTGTCAAATACCCATAGCTAGCTGGACTAGTTGGCTTCTGAGGGCTCTGTCAGCTCTAAATTTATGATCCTATATATAGGTCACCTAGTTAGCTCTGTGATTTTATTGCTGTAGGGAACTCCCAAGTAGGGGAACTCCCTCCACCAATTCAGGCTGGCATCTTTCGGCAACTTCTGGTCTGGTCTAAATCAGTAAGAAGGCCAGCGACGGGTATCATTCAGCCAGATGAATCAGAGACACACTTCCCAGGGCCAAGGTCAGTTCTATAGCCACTTCGCTCTCCTCCCTCTCACTAACAATCCCACGGTGCCCTCAGTGCCCGCCATGTTTCTGTGGAGGAGTTACCTCTCCTTTGGCCCACTTCCTCTTCCTTCTTTGTCACCATGTGTCCCAGGCAGAGAAACTGGAACAGGTCATTGTCACAATCACCTCCTTTCCCAATCCTCCTTTTTTGGGGCCATGCGACTCCGCACTGCCAATTGTTGGCCCATCCTTTACCAGTGTTTTTTTTTTCTTTTTTTAATAAAAATATTTATTATTCTATTAAAATTATTTTAATAAAAATAATTTTTTATTTTATTGTGAATTTAGCCATCACTAACCAACACAGAGTCCACCTTCCGAAGAAAAACCAAAAAAGAGAATATTGATGAAACCAAGTGCGTATTCCATTTAAATAAGGGAGTAACAGCAGAGCCCTGTGCCATGTTTTCCATGAAGACCAGACTTTGTCCTTTGGGATTAAATGACACTTACTTGCAGTCAGTTCTCTGGGTCCATGGACTTCACTTCCATTTCTGCCTGGGAGACAAGAAAGGGGAGACCTCCTGTGTTCTTCTTCCTTCTCCCCCTCCTGGCCCCAGCATCCCCAGGCAGGAGCCATTCTCAAAGGATCTCGGGGAGCCCTGGAGGCTTGAGAATCTCTGAGACCCAGGGGAAAGAGCACAGAACTGGTTAAAAGGCCTGGGGTTGAGCCCTCCTGCTGCCATTCTTGGTGCATGGTCTTGGATGTCCCCCTCTCCTCTCTGTGTATCAGGAGATGACCTGCTCCCTTCCAGCTGATCCTAATAGCCTCCTCTGGCAGCAGAGCCCTGGCCAGGAAAATGGAGGAGGGGGTTGCACTAGCTGACCTCTGAGGTCCCTTCCAGTTCTAACCTAGAACTAGAGAGACAATATACGTGGGCTTGGAGTCCTGTAGCCTTGGATCCACATCTCTCTTTCAATACTGGACAGTCACTAGCTAACATAGTGCGTTACGGTCTGCAAAGAGCTTTTTTCACATACATTATCTCATTTTGTTTTGATAACAGCCATGGGCAAACTACGACTTCTGGGGGTCTCATCCTGTATGAGATGTAGGAGACTCACTGGTTTCTAAAGTTCCTTCCCATTCTAAATGATGATTCCTATGGTCCTAGAGGAAGATTTCTGTAGGTAACTCACCTGTAATAGTATTCTGCAAAAGAAGGGATGAGGAGAGTTTTGGAAAATCTGGGAAGATTTACATGAACTGATGCAAAGTGAAGTGAGCAGAGTACACAGTATCAGCAATATTGTTTAATGACTTACCTGCTCTGTTCAAGGCAATGACCCCAATAATTCCAAAAGACCCATTGAGGAAAAAATGTTATTTAGCTCAAGAACTAATAGACATGTAGTGCAGAGAAAGAACTGATTAACCTTTAGTTCAGGTTGAAGCAGACTTTATTTTAACATTATTTTATTGCTTTTTTAGGGGGTGTTTTCTTTTGCAACATAACTAATATGGAAATATTTTGCATGACTTCACATGTATTGTGGGTATCTTATTGCTTCCCTTCTCAAGGGACAGGAATAAAGGGGAGAATTTAGTACTCAAAATTCTTTTTTCTTTTTTTATTTTATTAGAGCTTTTTATTTCTAAAGAATAGGCATGGGAAAATTTTCAACATTGACCCTTGCAAAACCTTCTGTTTTAAATTTTCCCCTCCTTCCCCCCACTCCTTCCCCTAGATGGCAGGTAGTCCCATACATGTTATATATGATGAAATTTACCTGTTAAATTCAATATATGTATACATATTTATACAGTTATCTTGCTGCACAAGAAAAATCAGATCAAGAAGGAAGGAAAAGAAAACTGAGAAAGAAAACCAAATGCAAGCAAATAACAACAGAGAGTGAGAATGCTATGTTGTGTTCCACACTCAGCTCCCACAGTCCTCTCTCTGAGTGTAGATGGCTCTTTTCATCACTAAACAATTGGGACTGGTTTGAATAATTTCAGTGCTGAAGAGAGCCATGTCCATCAGAATTGATCATTGTATAATTTTGTTGTTGCTGTGTATACTGATCTCCTGGTTCTGCTCACTCAGCATCAGTTCCTGTAAGTCTCTCCAGGCCTTTCTGAAATCCTCCTGCTGGTCATTTCTTACAGAACAATAATATTCCATAACATTCATATACCACAATTTATTCAGCCAATCTCCAAATGATGGGCATCCACTCAGTTTCCAGTCTCTTGCCACTACAAAAAGGCTGCTACAAATATGTGGGTCTCTTTCCCTCCTTTAAGATCTCTTTGGGATATAAGCCCAATAAAATTTTCAGTACTTCTAGGTCAAAGGATGTGCACAGTTTGAGAACTTTTTGAGCATAGCTCCAAATCGTTCTCCAGAATAGTTGGATTCGTTCACAACTCCACCAACAATGTATCAGTGTCCCAGTTTTCCCACATTCCCTCCAACATTCGTCATTCTCTTTTCCTGTCATTCTAGCCATTCTAACAGGTGTGTAGTGGTATCTCTGGAACTCAAAAATTCTTAAAGGATAATTGAGAAATACATTTTTAAAAAATCATCTATACATGGCAGATAGATAAGCCCTGAGCCCACTGTATGACTGTTTTTGAACTGGGAGAAAGTCAAATGACCATCCTTTTATTAATAATATGCTGGCCCTCTTAATAAAAATAAAAACATTAGTTAAAACTAATAAGTTGCCCAGAAACTAAGTCTCTGGAACTTTTTTAATCATCACAACCTTTAGGGCTGAGAGCAACCTTACCCAAGGGGTGGGGTATAAGAATGAATCTCCTTATTGGACAAATGAACCTCACGGGGGGGGGGGTGCAATTTGTCCAAGATCAGAAAGCAGGCAAGTGTGAAGGATACAATATTAAGCACCTCCTGCCTCCGGGTTCAGGATCATCTCTGGCCAGCTTATGTCATTCAGGACTCATAGTCCTGTATCTGGGGCTACTGAGGCCGATCCTAATGCTGAGCCCACTTGGGCCGCCCGGGCCAAGAGTGCGTGCAAAACCCTCTGTCGATGGAGCTATGTAAAGCAACTGTATTAAAATCCAGCCCTGGTTCCCCTGGCCCCACAGCCCATTTGCCTAGCGGGCCCGGAGCCAGGGAGCAAGAAGGGAGAGAGTTTTGCTAAACAAATCTCCAGGCCTTCTGCTCCCTATCCTCAGCTGCAGGTTGCCTCCATTTGGTGTCTATCTGCGCTTCCTTCTGTGAGGAGCACCTCCCTTCCATCATGTGGGCCTTCCTGCACTGCCTGGGCCTGAGCCTGGGCCTGGCCTGCTGCCCTGCCCAGGCCAAGCTGTGCATCTCCAGGCAGCTCAGGCTGAATGGGGACTACATCCTAGGCGGCCTCTTCCCCTTTGGGGTCAGAGACGAGGATCTTCCAAAGAAGAGCCGACCAGAAGGGATTCTGTGCACCAAGTATGTGGGGAGGGGGAAGGCTGAGATTGGGAGGGGAGGGGGAGTGTGTGTTAGGCAAAACAGGGGGCTGTGGAAGTGGGGAGACCAGGAGTCTGGGTACCAGGTAAGGGGGAAAGCCTCAGGGAGCCTGTAACAGGGAAGAGGGGAGCTCCAGAGAATCTGTCCCAGATAACAGGAGGGTCTATAGGTCTATAGGTCTATAGCCAGGAGTAGGGGGGCAAGTACCAGGTAAGAAGGGGAGGAAATCCCAAAAGGCCTTTGTGCCGGGTAAGTGGAGGGAAGGATTGGGGGTCTGTGAGACAGATAAGGGGAAGAGCCCCCAGGCATGTGGACCAGGTAAAGGGGAGGACAGTGTCCCAGAAGTGGGGGAGATCAGGGGTTCTGGGATTTCTGCGTCAGGTAAATGAGATGGGGGAGTTCCTAGACAGCAAGCAGCTGGGGGTCGAGGTGCCCCCTGGTAGAGAGTTAGCCCTGGAGGGGATGGGCAGCAGATAAGGAAGGCAAGGGATCTCAGTGACTGGTACACTGCCCTAGAATATACTCCAGGGCCTACTCAGTCAATGATTATTTATTAAGCACCTGCTAATGTGCTAAGAAGAGGCAGCCATGGCAGTGCAGAGGGAGAGCTGCCCTTGGAGCTGGGGATGGGGAGGGGGACTGGATTCAAGTCCCAACTCTGACACATCTGACTAAACACTGGGCAAGTCCCCTCTCCTACTCTCAATGTTCCCAGGGAACTTCTCATTAAGACTGAGCTTCCCATATTCTTCTGATCTGTCAGCTAAGGAAATGCCCTCTCCCCACCTCCCCAAACAACCAAAAAAGTGCTGGCAGGAATCATAAAGACAAGAACCCTTCCCCCACCCCAACCTTCCCTCTTACTGGAGGGAGCAGTACCCGCCTCCCGGTCCCCCAGGCTCCCCCAATTCCTCCTTCTTTCTCATCCCCCACATCCAACCTGTTGCCAAGGCCTGCTGATTTCCCCGTCTCTCAAATAGAGTCCTCCTTCTCTCTCCCCTGATACTGCCTCCATCCTGCTACAGACCCTCATTATTTCACATCTGGATTATTGCAATAACTGGGGGGGTCATTCACATCTGGATTACTACAGTAGCTGCTGGGGGGGGGTCTGCCTGCCTCTCTCACCTATTCTCCATTCAGCCATCAGTCATTGTCCTAATGGGGAGACCCAATAATGTCACCCCCTACTCAATACATGGATGAATGAGACCCACAGAGATTGTAGTTTGCCCAGGGGTGTTATAAAAACAAAATAAGATAATATATATGTGGGGAGGAGTTCTTTGCAAACCGTAAAGCACTGTGTTAGCTATTGCTGCCCAGCGTTGAAATCAAGATTTGCGCCCTGGTCTACCTGATCCCGAGCCCATTTGCTATTGTCTCTCCAGTATATAGGTTAGAAGTGGAAGGGACCCCAGCTACCCCCTGATGTACTCTCCTAACTTCTCAAGTCCCACCTCTTACAGATGGTTCTCCCAATCAATCCTCCACGATTCTAGCATCTTCTTTTCACTGATTATTTCCCGTTTCTCCTTTATACAGCTTGTTTGTGCATCTTTGCTTGCATGTTGTCGCTCCTTTTACATTGTGAACTTCTCCAGAGCGAGGTCTGACTTTTGCCTTTCTTTGTAGCTCCAGAATTTAGCAAGTGACCTGGCACATAGTAGGTGCTTAATAAATCTATTTATTAATGGATGACTATTTTCTGCCCTAAAAGAACTTGAGGCAGGGGCAGGAGGTAGAAGGAGGGGCTCCAGGGCATTTCTGTCCTGGGTAAGGGCAGAGATGTCCAGCTCATCTGTACACTAAATAAGAGGACCATCTTAATGCTTTAAGAAGGATTAAGCATTAAGAAGGAGCAGAGGAGGGGGCAGTGTACCATTCAGGGCTGATTTCCTAAGACTGGAGTCCCGGGCCACGGCTCTGAGGCTCAGACTGGGGGCTCCTCCAATGCAGGTTCTCAGCAATAGGGCTGCTGTGGGCCCTGGCCATGAAGATGGCCATCGAGGAGATTAACAGCTCATCAGCCCTGCTGCCCGGCGTCTCCCTGGGCTATGACCTCTATGACACATGCTCCCTGCCCGTGGTCACCATGAAGCCCAGCCTCCTGTTTATGTCACAAAGCAGGAGCCAGGACCTCGGCGCCTACTGCAACTACACCCAGTACTGGCCCCGTGTAGTGGCGGTCATCGGCCCCCACTCCTCCGAGCTCGCCCTCATCACGGGCAAGCTCTTCGGTTTCTTCCTGATGCCCCAGGTACGGGAGCCGGGGAGTGGGGCCAGGTGCTGATTCAAGTTCCCTTCCCAGCTCCTTGCAGACCCAAACCTGCTCTCAGGCAGGGAGTCACCTTTCTGTCTCCTGCAGTGCCTTGGGGGAGGAGGGGGAAGAACACCAGAAACAGCCCCTGGACATGGGAACAAAACCAGGCCTTGGTGTCAAATAGCAGCTTTACCTCCTAAGCTTGGGCAGCTTAAATGTTAAGGCGGGAAACAGCCTGGGTTTATCCAAATGGAGACCACCCTACATTGAGTTCTCGTCCCTACTCCCACTCATAAACCCCCAATCCCACTTAGGAAATGTTCCATGTTCCATGTTGCATTGTCCCTCCAGCCCCCATCCCTCCCAGAGACCCTCATCCCCCTTATTGAGCCCCTATCCCTCCCAGAGGCCCCCATCCCCCCTTGTTGAGCCCTCATCCCCCTCAGAACCCCCCATCCCCTTTTTTGAGCACCCCATGGAGGCTCCCATCCCCATTCACCAAAGCCCCCCTCTCCTCCTGAGATCTTCAATCCCCTGCCTTTGGGCTTCCACTCTCCTAACCAGCCTTGGCCGTGGGCCCGTCGGCCACACTCCTGGTCCAGCCTCTTTTTCCCGCAGGTCAGCTACGGGGCCAGCACTGACCGGCTGAGCAACCGGGAGACGTTCCCATCCTTCTTCCGGACGATCCCCAGTGACCGGGTGCAGCTGGAGGCCATAGTGGAGCTGCTGAACCTGTTTGGCTGGAACTGGGTGGCAGCCTTGGGCAGCGACGACGAGTACGGCCGCCAGGGGCTCAACATCTTCTCCAGCCTGGCCAACAACCGCAGCATCTGTGTGGCCCACGAGGGCATCCTGCCGCTGTCCAAGGCCCAGAACCTCCAGGACCTGGGCAAGGTGGGCAACATCCTGGGGCAGATCAACCAGAGCGCAGTACAGGTGGTGGTGCTCTTCTCCACGGCGACGGCTGCCCGCATCCTCTTCCAGTACTGCATCCAGACCCAGGTCACGCCCAAGGTGTGGGTGGCCAGCGAAGCCTGGCTGGTGTCTGAGGAGGTCGTCAAGCTGCCCGGCATCTGGAGAATGGGCACCATCCTGGGGTTCCTCCTGCAGGGTTCCCCGCTGCCTGAGTTCGACGACTACGTGGCCCGGTGCCTGAGCCAGGCCGCCAACCAGACCTTCTGTGACAGCCTTGGGGAGACTCCGTCCCTGTCCGAGGAGGACGTGATTGGGCCGCAGTGTCCGCAGTGTGACCACATCAGCCACAAGAACATCTCGGCAGGCCTGCAACACCACCAAACCTTCGCTGTCTATGCGGCCGTCTACAGCGTGGCTCACGCCCTCCACCGCTCCCTGGGCTGCAACGCCTCCGGGTGCTTCTCCAAGAATGGCACTCGGCCCTGGGAGGTGAGGACCCCACTCTGGCCAACTCTTTGCCAGGGGGTGGAGAGAAACAGAAATTACGGTCTTCTCGGCAGCCTGCCTTCTACGGGGGAGACGGCATGAAAGTACCAAAGAAATACAATCCCCGGGAGGGGGGAGAGCCCTGGCAGCTGGGGAAATTAGCAAGACTTCCTCCAGAAATTCTGAGGGAAACTGAGGGCTCTAGGAAATAGGGGAGGAGGGAAGTCACTCCAGGTAAAGGGGGCCAGCAGAGGCCAGAGATGGAGGGTCATCTCTAAGAGGCAGCAGAAGTGCCACTTTGCTTGGGAAGGGAAGCTCTGTGTCATGGGGAGGGCGGAGTAGATGAATGAAGAGTGTTCAGTGGGCGTTTAATATTTGATCATGGCAGTGATAGGGAACCACTGGGTTTGTGGGACAGAAACGATCTGGCCAGACCCCCACACCAGAAAGAGTACTTTGGCGAAGGATGGATTGGAGAGGGGAGAAATCAGAGGCAGAGAGACCAGGTTAGGTGGGAGCTGCTGGTCAGAGCTGGCAAGAAAGTGGGGGAAATGCTGCGTATGTACAAATAGGAAGAAAAAACAGCCTCCCACATTCAAGGGCTGTGGCAAAGAGAGGAACCAAATAGGGAAATTGGGGGCAGCTAGGTGGCGCAGTGGATAGAGCACCGGCCTGAAGTCAGGAGGACCTAATTTCAAATTGGGCCTCAGACACTTAATACGTCCTAGCTGTGTGACCCTGGGCAAGTCACTTAACCCCAATTGCCTCAGAAAAAGAAAGAGAGAAAGAGAGAGAGAGAGAGAAAGGAGAAAAAGAAAGGAAGAGAAAAAAAGAAAAAGAAAAGAAAAGAAAGAAAAAGAAAAGAAAGAAAAAGAAAAGGAAAGAAAGAGGGAGATTACAAAGAAAAGAGGGAAATTACAAAAAGAGAAGATTTGATGTGGGGCTGAAAGTCAGCGGACAGACCAGGGATGGATATCCAGATTTTCATTAAGTCTCATTTCATTTTCATGGAAGCCATGGGAGCTGATAAAGGAGAGACCACACAAGGAGAAGAGGAGCCAGGATTATTGTGTGTGATGTGGATGATGAACTAATGAGATTGAGGAGAGGTCAGAGAGGTGGGGGGAGAATCAAGAAAGAGCAGTGGCCAGAAAACCCAGAGAGGAGAGAATAATGAGGAGAATGAACAGTTGGACCCAGCAGAGAGCTCTAGAAGGGGAGGCCAGAGGAAAGACCATTGGAACCAGCACTTTAAGGTCAGTGGTAACCTCAGAAGGAGCAGTTTCAGTTGGCTAAGGACACGAGACTGCAAAGGGTTAAGGAGAAAAGCAGTAAGTAACTTGTCCAGAATCACACAGCTTGGAAGTGTGAAGTATCTGAGCCTGGTTTTGAACTCAGGCCTTCCTGGCTCCAGGGCCACCATCTAGCCACCCCTGACAGGTTTTCCCTCCAAGAAGTTTGGCTAAGACAGAGAAGAGATATTGGACAAATGGTGGTGGTAAAATTGGATTTGGGCTCTCCTTGATGTGTCCTCCCTCCAGAGTACAGATTGTAGCCCCTTCCTGCCTTTTCATGAGGCTCCTTGGCCAGTGAATTCATCTCCAAGGGGTCAGCCTCTTGGAGACCAGGCCAGGGGATGTTGAGCTGGGCCAGTCCTCCGGAAGCTGATGGAGTCTTTGTGGGATTTGTATTGTATTCAGAGGCTCCTTCTGGGACAGCCTACAAAGCCCATGGTTACATTCAGGTATGATGAGGCAAAAGAGTAGTATCATAGGAGCAGAGATTTGAGCTGGAAGGGTCCTACCCTCTCAGATCACAGATGGGGAAACTGAGTCTCAGAGCTCAGTGACACTTGTAAGTGGCAGAGTGTGGAGTCAGAGTTTCTGAGGTATATAATCCCATTCTCCTCCTTACTACCTAAGGGATTTTGAGCTTCATCTTTGGACTTCAGTTTCTTTCTCTTTAAAATGAGAAGATTGGCTCAGATGACTCCTGAGGGACCGAGGAATCCATGAACCTCCCCAAGCCTCAGTTTCCTCTTTTGGAAAACGAGGGAATTGGACCTGGAGGCTGTTGAGGTCCCATCTAGCTCTCCATCTCAGTGCCTTAAAAAAGTCAGCACCATCTCATTCAGTGAATGCAGCTACTAAGTAACTGCTCACCTGATACTTGTTTCCATTAGTATATTTACTAGTTTATTCATTCAGACCAAGCCCTTCTTAATCCTGGATCCCACTGCAGCCTTTCCCTCTTCCTCCAGCCCTGACTTCCTCCTTGCTCCCTGGCCTGGGCATCTTGTTCCTTCTCCCCACAGCTCGTGAGCAAGATGTACAACCTGCGCTTCCCCGCCCGCTCGCTCACCCTGCAGTTCGATGACAGTGGGAACGTGGACATGAACTACGACCTGAAGCTGTGGGTCTGGCACAGATATGAGGAGCCGGAGCTCCTTACTGTGGGCACCTTCCAAGGGAGCCTGGAGCTCAATCGTTCCCAGATCCGCTGGCACAGCCAGGGGAATAAGGTAGTGGGGGCGCAGGGAGGGAAGGAGGAAAAGCAGAGGGTCTGAATGATCCCTTGTGCAGGGTCAGCCCATCACGTCCACGTGGAAATGGAAGCACGTCCATTGGTACTATGCCAAATATTAGGGACTCATTTTTCAAGTATGTCTGACTCTTTGTGACTCCATTTATGGTTTTCTTAGCAAAGGTACTAGAGCCGTTTCCCATTTCCTTCTCCAGCTCATTTTACATATGAGGAAACTGAGGCAAACAGCCAGGAGGATCAGGAAAGGTCTCTAGTTAGGAGTCTGAGAGGAGGAGTTGGGGAGATGATATGGTCCAGGCTCAGGTTGCACAAAAACACGGTGGTGAGACATGGGAGAATGGACACTTGGAATTCAGCTAAAGGGGAGAGATGGGAAATAAGTGCCATTGGTCCTGTTGGGTCAGTCTGTGACCAACAGGGGAGAGAAGGAGCCAGAAGCCTGGTCGGAAGCATGGGAAGGAACCACTCCAGGCCAAGACAGATTACCCAGGGTTCCAGGAGGAATCCAGGAAAAGCTGTTCCTCTTAAAGTGGCTAACAACTGACTGGGGGTGGGGAAGGGAGATGTGACTCTATGTTTGCAAACAGGCACATTGGGGATTAAGATAACGAGCTCCCCTTTGGACCAAATGAGGTTGACATGGTGATGGGTTGGCCATCTCCCCAGACAGGGCTACTGCAGGACTGGTTATGGAAATCATAAGTTTGAAGACAAGAGCTACAAGGGACATTGAATTTATTCAAATAAAGAAACTGAAGCCCTCATTTATCCAAAGTCACACAAGTAGTGATAAATTGGGATTTGAATCCAGATCTGCTGCCTTCAAATTTAGCATCCTTTTCAGAGGCAGCCAGGGAGCACCAGGGTCTGGGCTTGAGTTCAAATCTGACCTCTTACTAGCTGACCCGGGGCAGGTCAATTCACCTCTGTCTGCCTCAGTTTCTGTCACTGTAAAAAAAAGTAATAATGGTACTTACCTCCCAGGGTTGTTGTGAGCATCAATCAAATAGAATTGTGGAAAGGTTTTGCCATTTCCTTCTTCAGATGGGGAAATTGAGGCACACAGAGTTTAGTGACTTGGCCAGGGTCACACAGCTAGTAAGTGTCAGAGGCCAGATGTGATTCAGGAAGATGAAGTCCAGGTCCTGCGCTTCACCCATTCATCACCATTATATACCAGCCTATTTGTAGAGCTTCAAGATAATTCTCTTCTGTCACTGAAGGGGAAATTGAGACCCAGAGCCAAAAAGGGACAGACTCAGAGTGTCAGGCAAAGCTCGAATCTGAAGCCTTTTGGATCGGTAAATGAAGCCGCTTGTTTTGTAGCCATAACATGGGAAAGGGCTCCCAGGACCTTCAGTGTGGCCAGGATGGGCAGCTGCGTCTGGCCAGTGATTTCTCCCCCTCCTCCTCCCTTTCCCAGGAGCCTGTGTCTAGGTGTTCCCGGGAATGTGAGAAAGGCCAGGTGAGGAGGGTCAAAGGTTTCCACTCCTGCTGCTATGACTGTCTCAGCTGCAAAGCTGGCACCTACAGAAAGAACCGTGGTAAGTCCAGAAGCAGCCCCATGTTGACCTCTGAGGATGTACCTCCTGCCCCTAATTTCACTTTAAATTCACAGACCCCTCCTGCCCTTCTAGCACTGGCTCATGCTCTTTCTGCAGTCCCTTCTGGGAAGAGAGAGCGCCATTTTAAAGAGATAGTCTCAGCAGAATTGCTTTGGTTGGTCTTGGTTGATTTTTTCCCAGAAATGAAAAAATGAGGGACCCTCTTAGTAGTAAGTCCTTCTTGCCCAGCCTCTGGCTGTGCCTTCAGCTGCCAGGGAGAAATTAGGGCAAATGTCAGTTCATGTGATCACAGGAAGGAAGAAAACCAGCAATTATTACATTTTTCTTTAAGTGACTTGACCAGAGTCACACAACCTGCTAAGATTCTGCTGTTAAATTTGAACTTGGACTGTCCTGATTCCAGGGCTGGGATTCTATCCACTGTGCCATCTAATTGCCCTAAAACCAGCAATTTTTTTTTCTTTTTTCTTTTCTTTTTTTTCTTTTTTTTTTTTTTCCTGAGGCTGGGGTTAAGTGACTTGCCCAGGGTCACACAGCTAGGAAGTGTTGTGTGTCTGAGACCGGATTTGAACTCGGGTCCTCCTGAATTCAAGGCTGGTGCTCTATCCATTGCGCCACCTAGCTGCCCCCTAAAACCAGCAATTATTAAGTGTGCCATAAATTAAATATTAAATAGGACACTTTTCTATTGTTTATTTATTTATTTGTAATACACATTGCTTTATGAATCAATTTGGGAGAGAAAAATCAGAACAAAAGGGAAAAACCACAGGAGAGAGGAAAAACAAAAAAACAAAAAGGAACTGAACAGAACCTGTGCTGATTTACATTCAATCTCCATAGCTCTTTTCCTGGATGCAGATGACATTTTCTATCCAAGGTCTATGGAGATTGCCCTGGATCACTGAACCGCTGAGAAGAACCAGCCCTTTCCTAGTTGATCATCCCATATTTTTTTTTTTTTTTTTTTTTTTAGCCTGTGTCAATTTACACTAAGTCTCCTTAGATCTTTTTCTGGCTGCAGATGGCACTTTCTGTCCAAAGTCTGCTGGGATTGCTTTGGATAACTGAACCACTGAGAACAGAGCCTTTTTCAGGCACATTTTTGCTGTATACAGTGTAATGTTGGTTCCGCTTGTTTCACTCAGCATTGGTTCATGTAAGTCTTTCCAGGTCTTTCTAAAATCAGCCTGTTCATCATTTTTATAGAACAATAATATTCTATTACCTTTACATACCAAAATTTGTTCAGCCATTCCCCAACAAATGGGCATCTACTCATTTTCCGATTCTTTGCTACCAAAAAAAAAAGCTGCTACAAACATTTTTTGCACATGTGGGTCCTTTTCCCTCCTTTATGTTCTTATTTATTTATAAATAGGAAATTATTAAATGTGCGAGGCAGTGCATTTGATCTCATTTGAGCCTCACAACTCTAGGAGTTATCTAGGAGGCTCACTGAACCACTGAGAAGAACCAAGCCTTTTTCAGTTGATCAGGCACATTGTTGCTGTTACTGTACACAGTGTATTCTTGGTTCTGCTTGTTTCACTCAGTATCGGTTCATGTTCATCTTTCCAGGCCTTTCTAAAATCAGCCTATTCATCATTTTTATAGAACAATAATATTCTATTACCTTTATATACCACAATTTGTTCAGCCATTCCCAACAAATGGGCATCTACTCATTTTCCAATTCTTTGCTACCACAAAAAAAGCTGCTACAAACATTTTTGCACGTGAGTCCTTTTCCCTCCTTTATGTTATTTATTTACAAATAGGAAATTATTAAATGTGCGAGGCAGTGCATTTGATCTCATTTGATCCTCACAGCAGTCCTAGGAGGCAGGTTCCATCACTATCCTCCTTGTACAAATGAGGGAACTGAGGCAAACCGGGTTGAGTGATTTGCCCAGAGTCACACAGCTGGGACACGTCTGAGGCCACATTCGAACTCAGATCTTCATAAACTCAACACTCTGTCCATTGTACATCAACATCCAAGCTTTGTAGTCACAGGACCTTTGAGGTCACCGAATCCAACTTCCCCATTTTCCAGAGGAAGAAATCGAACTTTTCTGACCTCCCTT
The DNA here is from genome assembly GCF_048593235.1 of Sminthopsis crassicaudata. Lineage (NCBI taxonomy): Eukaryota > Metazoa > Chordata > Mammalia > Dasyuromorphia > Dasyuridae > Sminthopsis > Sminthopsis crassicaudata. The sequence goes on along the minus strand of NC_133619.1, from coordinate 635,113,064 downwards.
GCTAGTGACTAAATGACCTCCAATTTAGTCTGTATGTGCTGGTTTTTGCATATTTTTTTAAATGTTTTTCTCCCTATTTGAATGTAAGCTCCTTTTTGTGTCCTTAGAACTTAATGTGCTATGTGCTGGCACACACTAAGTGCTTAATAAGTGCTTGTTGACTGGGGCTGACACAGGATCCAAATCCATGACTGGCTCTAAGCTCAGTGCTCTGTTACTTTACTTCTCTATTTGAGTAAAACCTTGGCTATCCAGAATTGCAATGGGCCGCCATCAGAGGTGTTGGGGCCTAAGCGGAAACCAGGTGGCCCCTGGGGGATATTCTAGAGAAATCTCCTGGAAGTCTGGAGAGAGCCCTGAGATTCTGAAAAGAGTGACATTGTCAGGTGGGTTCTGGAGGCTGACTCTGGGAATCTGGCTCCCGGTCCCCTCTGCATCCTCCATCAGTTATCTAGAAGAACAGGTGCTGGGGTGTCCGTATGTCAAGCCCAGGGAATGAGGGGGGTCAGGGAGCTCCCTCGGGGGCCGCCAACCAGCTCACACCTCCGCTCCCTCCTTACAGATGACCTGACCTGCAGCCGCTGCCAAGAGCACCAGTGGTCTCCTGATCTCAGCACTCGGTGTTTTCCTCGGACCCTCAGGTTCTTGGCTTGGGGGGAGCCGGTGGTGGTCGCCCTGCTCCTCCTGCTACTGCTGGAGGTGGGCCTAAGCCTGGCGGCTCTGGGGCTCTTCTGCCACGGCCGGAGCTCGCCTGTGGTGCAGGCCTCGGGAGGAAGCCTCAGCTGCTTCGGCCTGGGCTGCCTGCTCCTGGTGTGCCTCAGTGTCTTGCATTTCCCCGGCCAGCCCAGCAATATCAGCTGCCTGGCTCAGCAGCCCCTCTTCCACCTGCCCTTCACCGGCTGCCTCGGCACCCTCTTCCTCAGAGCAGCTGAGGTCTTCCTGGCTTCGGAGTTCCCGGGCGGGGCCGGGCGGCTCCGGAGTTGGCTGCGCGGGCCCCGAGCCTGGGTGCTGATGGTGCTTCTGCTGCTGGTGGAGGGTGCGCTCTGCACCTGGTACCTGTTGGCTTTCCCCCAGCGCATGGTGACGGACTGGAAGACGCTGCCCCGCGAGGCCCTGGTGCACTGCCAGGTGAGCTCCTGGTTCAGCTTTGGTGTGGTGCACATACTCAACGCGGCGCTGGCCTTCCTCTGTTTCCTGGGCACCTTCATGGTTCAGAGCCAGGCCGGGCGGTACAACCTGGCCAGGGGCATCACCTTTGCCATGCTGGCCTACTTCATCACCTGGATCTCCTTCATCCCGCTCCTCGCCAACGTGCCCAAGGTCTACCAGCCGGCCATGCAGATGGGCGCCATCTTGCTCTGTGCCCTTGGGATCCTGATTACCTTCTACCTGCCCAAGTGCTACCTGCTGCTCTGGCAGCCGCATCTCAACACTCGGGAGTTTTTCCAGAACTTTCTGGAGCTGGAGCCGGGGGACAGTGGGAAAGATGGGGAAGGGAAGGCCCCAAGGGACAGGAGCCAGTGATTTCCAAAGTCTGGGCCCTGGCTGACCCTGGCTCCACAAGGATTCCTCTCCAGGGCCCCACGATCCCAACCTCACAGTAACTGACCCTCAGGGAACCCAGGGCTATGGCACCTGCGGAACTCTTACTCCCCCCAGGGTCACCCACGGCCCCATAGTGATCCTAAACCCAGTAACACGGAGCCTCATAGTCCCAAGCTCCATGACTCTGTTGCCTCAGACATGGCCCCCATGGAACCAGTGCCCCTTGATTTCCCCCCCCCCCAGTGATTGCTCCCCTCCAAGCTCTGTGCAGCCTCCATGCAAAGGTCCTTAAACCAGGATCTGAATGTGGTCTAAATGTTTTTCTCATAACTGCTTCAATAGAATTGGTTTCCTTTTTAATCCCGTGGCTCTTTTTTATGCATTAAAGACATTGTTCTAAGAAAGGGTTCGTGGTGAAAAATAAGAATCCCTAATCAGTAGGAAGCAAGCTTTGTCCTCCACTGAGTCCAGCTCAGGCCCAAGGAAGAGCTTTTCTGCTCGGCAAGTCATCAGCCTGACTTTGCTCACTCTCATTCTGACAACACTAAGTGAAAACTACTGAGCACCAGAAGAGATTAAAAAATAAAGGAAACTGAGGCAGCTAGGTGGTTCAGTGGGTAGAGCAACAGCCGGGAAGTCAGGAAGACTTGAATTCAAATCTGGCCTCAGACACATAACACTTCCTGGCTGGGTGACCCTGGGCAAGCCACTTAACCCCAATTGCCTCAGTAAAACAAATAAATGGAAGGAAGGAAGGAAGGAAGGGAGGGAGGAAGGAAGGAAGGAAGGAAGGAAGGAAGGAAGGAAGGAAGGAAGGAAGGAAGGAAGGAAGGAAGGAAGGAAGGAAGGAAGGAAGGAAGGAAGGAAGGAAGGAAGGAAGGAAGGAAGGAAGGAAGGAAGGAAGGAGGGAGGGAGGGAGGGAGGGAGGGAGGGAAAGGGAAAGGAAGGGAAAGGGGAAGGAAGGAAGGAAGGAAGGAAGGAAGGAAGGAGAGAGAAGGGAGGGAGGAAGGAAGGAAGGAGGGAGAGAGAAGGGAGGGAGGAAGGAAGGAAGGAGGGAGAGAGAAGGGAGGGAGGGAGACTCTTGTTCTGTCCCTAGAAAACTCATAAAGTCGTGGGGAAAAGGTAAAGATATGGGCACAGAGAAATTTAACAGAACTAGATGCTAGAAGTCCCAGGTCTCACAGGCTTAGGGCTGATGAGAGATCTGGCTAAGGGGATAAGGAGGTAGTGAATTAGGATGGGCTTCATTGAAGGTTCAGATGACCCAAAAGAAAGGGGTTAATCCAGTTTGGCCGGAGTGCAGAACTAGAGAGAGAGCTGGGGCCTCAAAGACCTAGAGGAACCAGCAGAGATTATCCAGGCCAATTTCTTTATTGAGATCATATAGTCATATATAACCTATGGCCATGACGGTCACATAGACACTGAAGCCCACAGTGATTGTGACTTGCCCAAGATCACAGCGCTAGCAAGCCACAAAGGTGGGATTTGAACCCGGGTTCTTTGTTGCTAAGGTCAGCCCTCTGTCTCCCACGTATGTCTGGGAAGTCCACCCAAAGTCAGTTTTGTTGTATGTGGCTTAACTCTCACCCCAGGTCAGCTGCAAGCTCTGCTCTTTCTTCTTTCATCCCTAGCAGTAGATACGAGCTCAGGAAAGACAGGTTCATCCTAGCATCTGCCTGAGCCAAACAGAGAATTATGGATCATTTACTCCCATTACTGCCGCCCTTTTTGCCCTTCTCCAGAACAGAAAGGGAGGCAACTGGGAACTGGAGAAAGGAGGGGACCTTCGGTGGCTCAGACCCTTGAGGTCATGGCCAGGAAGCCTCGGGTCAGAGAGGACCCCGTCGTACAAGTATTTCTGGTCTCACATGAGCCTTAGCCCAGATTTGGGATTATATGGGGGTCTCGGATGGCCCAGGGGTGAGACAGGAGTCGGGAGCGGTGCAGACACAGTTACAGGTGCAGGAAATGGAGCACCACGGACAGCAGCTCTCCCAGATGGAAAATGAGCACTAAACCTTCAAGTGAGAGGTTAGCTTTCATTATTACAATAGAACCTTTCAGCACCACGGACAACATTCCATAGGGCCAGGAGCTTCCTCCAACCTAGGAACAAAAGAAGCCCCCCAAAAGGTAGCAATTAGGAAGACATCCAGGTCTGGAAGCAGCTAAGTGGTACAGAGGCTAAGCACTGGGCCTGGATAGACCTGAATTCAAATGTTGCTCCAGACACTTAAGCAAGGGTCCCCCTGTTTGCCTCAGTTTCTCCATTTGTAAAAAATGAGCTGGAGAAGGAGGCTGTGTGACCCTCAGCCAGGGTCACCCTGTTCGCCTCAGTTTCTCCATTTGTAAAAAATGAGCTGGAGAAGGAGGCTGTGTGACCCTCAGCCAGGGTCCCCCTGTTCGCCTCAGTTTCTCCATTTGTAAAAAATGAGCTGGAGAAGGAGGCTGTGTGACCCTCAGCCAGGGTCCCCCTGTTCGCCTCAGTTTCTCCATTTGTAAAAAATGAGCTGGAGAAGGACTTCAGTTATCTTTGTCAAGAAAACCCCAAACTACTGAAATGATGGAAGGACGGTAATGACCAAGTCTGGAAAAGCTTCCCAAAAAGCTCCATGGAGAAGAAAGAAAAGACAGGAGGCCAAGGAATCACATAAAATTAAAAGCTTTTTTTTTTTTTTTTTTTTTTTAAGTGTTTAAAATAGCATTTACACGGAAGCGGCATTTACACGGATGCAGCTATATATTAACTATACAGACACTTGGGCTTTGATACAATATCTACAGAATTGAATCCTGTGGAAGCGAGACACTGGACAGGAAGCGTTGGGTTCCACACGAGCCCAGGCCCCGTGGGACGGGCACACCTGAGGCCAGGTCAGGGGGCCGGGGCTGGACACACCTGGAAACAGGCTGGGGTGGGGGAGGGGCACTGTGGAGACCAGAGTGGGGGGAGGGATGTGCATTATTTCTTCGCCTTTGTCCCCGCCCCCCCACTTCTGTACCTACGCAGTCTCGCGTGGTTTCTGCCAATCACCGGTTAGACTCATGTTGCCCTTGAAAAACAAACCATGCTCATTCAGTTAGATGCAAACAAAGCAAACAGGAAGGCGGGCAGCCGGAGTCCCCTCGTTCTTGGCCCGCGGCCCCTGCCCCCGCCGCCACCTGCTTTCCTCTCCACCTCAAGGGCCCGGCTCGGCCAGCTACGGGAGGAGCCTGCTCTGGGGCCTAGGCCCTGTCGGGGAGACCGGGGAGGGGGACCCGCCCTCAAGGCCTGGTGCAATAAATAAATAAATAAGACAGCACTGTTAGGGCTCCCCCAAACCACTGGGGGGCGGGAGTGGGGATGATTCACTCCCAGATTCAGATTTGGAGGGGGGGGGGAACCGAAGCCTTCCTCCCGCCACTGCCCCCCCACAAATAGGCGACCGTGCTGTGGCCGGCCTGCCTGACTTCTCCGCTGGGACACCCAGGGGACAAGGGAACCAGGTCGAGAAGAGAGCCGAGACGCCTCTGGACCGAAGGGAGGGGCTGGGGGGGGCGGAGCTCCCTAGACGGGGCAGGACGTCCTTCTCATTTAGGATGAGACACCCCGAGGCTTGGACTGATGTCTCCAGGTCATCCTCCCCACAGGGGCCCCGAGCATCATCATCCTCCCGCTCCCCTCACGGGCAGCCATGAGAGCCGCGCAGGGCCGGGCCTGCTCCCAACTCCCAAGCCTGCCCCCCCCAAACACCCCGAACTGCCCAGGCTGGAAGCCCGGGTCACCCACAGGCCCGAGCCAGGGCCGCCCCAGGGTTCTCCGCCTCTCCTCCGGCCCAGGGCCCACTGCAGCTCCAGGGGAGACCCGAGCCGCGTCCCACCCACCTAGGGAGCTCTTTGGCGGAGAAGCCAAGTGAGACAGAGGGCCTGGGAGGTCATCCACTCCTACCCCTAGTGTGCGGATAAGACCCTGAGACCCCAGGAAAGAAGCGGAGCCCCCGCTCTGTGACTGCTGGGGGCCGCCTGTGGCCTGCGAGGCCGGGGTCCCTCCCAGGGCGCCAGCTAGGGCTCTGGCCCAGCAGCAGGAAGGGGAAGAGGAAGAGGAATCGGAGCTGCTGGGAATCCGAGGCCCACGCACCGTGGCTTCTGGGCTGGGTGCTGTCCTCTGGGCATTGAGGGGGGCTCTAGGGAGCAAGCCTGCTGAAGGGGGGTTTTGGCACTTCCCCCTCTGGGTCGGGCAGAGGGGCTGGCCCCGTTACTGTCCTTTTCACCAAAGCCTTCAAATCCTCCTCCAAAGGCGTGACCCCGGGTAGGGGGAGGGAAGTCTGAAGGCACTTTCTCTCTTACATGATGTCCACGAAGAACTCGCAGGGGTTGCCCATGGCCTTCTGGAAGGACTGGCGGCTGCCAGTGAGCTCGGGGGGCACCGCGGCCAGCTCGCGCACAGGTGGGCCCCCGGGGGGGCCGCTGAGCGTCGTCAGCGCCCTGGTGCCCGCCTTGGGCAGGGGGTGCAGCGGGGGCAGACCGGGGGCACCGGCGGAAAGCTGGCTCCGGGGGCTGCTGCCCCGGCTGAGCTGGCTGGGTGGGCGATCTCGCCGGCCCCCGCTGCCCGCCGCACTGCGCACCGTGTGCTCCGACTCACTGCTGCCCCCACTGCCCCCGGCCCCTGTCCGGCGCTCCTTCTCCCGCCCCAGTGCCCGCCGGCTGCTCTCGCTGGCGCTCCTGTTCGAGCCGCTGCTCCTGCTTCCTACAGGGACAGAGGAGGGAGAGTGGTACATCAAGGCTGGTCCCGCGCTCAGCAGTTACTGCCACGGCGCCCATTGTGGGGCAGGGGAGAGCCATGCAGAGACACCACAGCCCCGTGACCCCTCCCTCAGCAGCCATAGCAGATTGGGGGGGAGACAGGAAACATGCAAAACCAGCAAAGGCATGAAATGGGAGTGGGTGGGGAGGAGGGAGTGCTCCACCGGACAGTGATCGCCAAAGTAGACTCAGTGACCTCGCCAGCCCTCCCCCCGTAGGCCCTCTGTCCCACGACACTCGGTCTGGCCAGCGGTCAGGGCTTCCCGGCACTGTGTGAGGACGGGGGTTCTCAGTTCTGCCAACCGGAAACGGGCACTGAGTGGGGGAACAACATGCCCCCCACGCCCAGCAGGAAGGGCCGTCCCACGTCCTGTGCGGCTGGAGAGACCCCCCCCTCACAGGAGCAATGGGCCTGCGGGCCGAGGGGCCCTGCCTGGGCAGTTCCGGTGGCACCTGAGAACACCACCCTCGGAGCCCGGCCTCACCACGGCGCCTCTGCCGGGGGCAGCACGGGCATCTCAGGGGCATGCCATGGCGCCGACCCCATCCACAGGCTTACCCGTCCCCCAGAGGCATCCCCTCCGCTAGGAGTCCTTCAGTCTAATGCTTGCTCAGCACAAAACAAGGGAATAATACCAAGTTATACATTAGCAAGTGCTGCATCCCCGCCAGGGTCCAGGGCAGAGCCAGCGCTGTGGCCCCCGGAGGCCTCCCACCCTCTGCTCTGGGACATGGCGCGTGGCTCTTCAGCCGGCGGACTTCATTGGTTAATCCCAGTTTCCGCCAACTGAGTCACTCAGGCCGCTGTTACTGAGAAGCAACGTGTCCCCTGGGCATACCCATGAGCGGAGCCCCACGCTGAAGGCTCGCCAACAGGTCCTCCCAGGTCATTTTACAGCTGAGGAAACTGAGGATGGGCGACCCATCTGAGCCAGAGGGGGGAATGGTGGATCTGGGGGCGGAACCTGGGTACTGGTTCCTGCCTCAATGATCTTTTGCATTTGGGCCTCAGGCAGCATGCTCAGGGCCTCCAGGACAACCTGGGGGACGCATGGGACTCCCTCCCTTTCTCCCTGGCAGCAGATCCAGGCACCCCCACGTCTGAAGGGCATGTGTCCCCCTGGGGTAAATGCTGCCATCTGAGACTGCGCCAGCCCCGTGCCAATGGCTCCATCAGTCATTCTCCAAATCTGTGCAAAGCTCCCTCCTGGGGCAGCTGGTGGCACAGTGGATAGAGCACCAGCCCTGCCATCAGGAGGACCTGAGTTCAAATCTGGCCTCAGACACTTAACACTTCCTAGCTGTTTGACCCTGGGCAAGTCACTTAACCCCAATTACCTCAGCAAAAATAATAATAATAATAACAACAACAATAAAAGCCCCTCCTTCCCTTCTCCCACCGCCCACCGCCCACCGCCCACCACTGTGCTCCAATCTAGGACCCATGTCCCCATCCTGGCCTTCGCCTCCTTCCTGCCCCAGCACTCCGACCCACCCCAGCCTGGTCTGCCCGTCTCTGGTCCCTCCTGCAGAGGCTGGGGTTAAAACCTCCCCAGCTCCTAGGCCCAAAAGGTGTCTCTTCCACTCAAATGGAAAATCCAAGCAGGGAGCACAGGGACTGTGTGAGGACGGGCTTGTGGCTGGGGGCGCCCAGAAAGGGAGCCAGCCCAACCACAAGTCTTGGAATCTGGGGCAGTGGGGGTGGCCCTCTGATGCCAGTGTAGACAAAGGGAGGCAACATGGACACTGGCCTTGCCAGGAAGACACGAATTCAAAACTAGCCTCCTCTGCTTACTCACTACGGGACCCTGGGCAAGTCACGCAACCTCAGCTTTAGTTCCTCATCTGTAAAATGGGTGGCTCTACCCTCCCTGAAAACATTGACCCTCCTCCTATGGGGGGCCTGCTCCCCCGTCCATCCCCTCCCCCCTATCACGCCAGGCACCTCCTTGTCCCCCCAGCCACCAGGCAGAGCCACTCACCCACACCCCCAAGCCACCCCGTCCACTCAAAACCCACCCCCCAAGCTCGCCCTCCTCGAGGAAGCCGGCCCTGATGGCGAGGGTCCCAAAGGGGGGCCTGGCCCCGAATTCTCCCGCTCCTCTCCCTGCTGATCTCTGCCCCCTCCGACCCTCTCCCACCAGACACCACTGTCCCCGGGCCCCTGGCGTCCATGGGTCATGTCTCACAGGGGAAGGGGAGCCGGGGGCCAGGGCTCAGGCCATGCTGCCCCTTCTGGCGCCTCCACAACACGGAGACAGACACACAAAGGACTCAGAAAACACTCGCTCAGCTGAGCTAGGAGCGCCCAGGCTGGGGCAGCCCCAGGGTCACCCGGCTCCGGGGGCTACATCCGAGGGAGGGGAGGGGGTGTCGCGGGCGGGGAGGCGTCCCCGCTGACACTCAGCCGAGGAAGCCCAGCCTTTAGGGAGCGCGTGGGAGGGAGGTGCAGGACAGCAGCAGAAACAGGAGGGAGAAGCTGACGGCCAGGGCCTGGGGGAGCCCAGGAAGGCGCGGGGGGCTACGCGTCGGGCTCCGGGGGCCTCACCTTCGCTCTGCTGGCTCCCTGCGCTCCCGCTCCCATAGCTGAAGCCTGGGTCCTGGTAGGCAGGTGGGAAGCCCGGGGGAGGCACGGGGTAAGGGTAAGAATACCCCTGCCCCACAGGCCACGGAGCTGCAGGGTGGGGGAGCGGGGCCAGCGTGTCCTGGTCCGAGGCTCCACCAGAACCATTGTTGAGATTGAGTGCCGCCAGATCTGGGAGAGGAAGCAGAGAGGAGAAGGGGCTGGAATCAGGTCCCAGTGCTCGAGCTCTGGGGTTGCTCCCAGTAGGGTGGGAGCCCCTGGAGGGCGGGGACTGGCTCCTGCCCTTCTCTGTAACCTCAGGGCTTACTATAGCGTCTGGCATACAGCAGGTGCTTAATAAGAGCCTGCCAGCCGACTGACTCAACAGAGCAAGAAGAGCTCCTTCTCCTGGCCAACCCCACCAGTGCAGCAGGCTCCTGGACGTGTAGCACATTTGGACTCATCTCCTCCCAACTTCTACAGTCCTTTCTTCCCCACAATTTGAATCTCTCATCCCCCTGGGGACCAAGGCTTCACCCCTAGAAGGGGCAGGTCAGCCCCGGGGACCACGGCTCTACTCTGAGCCTAGAGGCTTTCTGAGAAAAGGCCAAAAGGTCCTCTCCTCCAATAATAATAATATGACAATATAATCATTAAAGCTACAAACACATATGTGTGCGTTGCACCTTAAGATTTACAAAGCACTAAACAAGTATTTCATTGCTCCAGACCCCAAGCTTGGGAGGGAGTTGCTATTATTTCTATTTTAGGGATAAGCCAAGTGAGGTGGGCAGCATTTACATCACCTGCCCAGAGTTACACAGCTAGCAAATATCTGAGGTTACACTTGAATTCAGGTCTTCCCGACTCTAGGCCTGGAGCTCCATTTTACAAAAGGAGAAACTGAGGCAGGTCTTCCTGACTCTAGGCCCGGAGCTCCATTTTACAAAAGGAGAAACTGAGGCAGGGAGCAGTCACTTCTGGTTACAAGGGACTCGCCCAGAGCCTGACAGCCAGATTCGGGCCTTCCTGAGCACTTCTCATAACCTCCTTCCCTCCCAACACCTCCCCCACCCACACACCAGCCCTCGCAGGGCCCTGGCCCATGCTTACTGCTACACAGGTCGCCAAAGACGTAATAACACTGCTCAGAGAAGGTGATCTTGTTCACGGTGTGCCTCAGGTAGCCGTGTTTCAGCATGCTGCTGGCGTACTTGCGGGCCTCCCGCCGGTCTTTGAAGCCCTCCACGTGTGTGTAAAGCCAGTCCACCACATCTGCCCCTGTAAAAGGAAAGGGGGGGGGCGGAAGAGAAAAAGAGAAGATGGCGGCAAGGGATGTTGTCAGGAACCTTCTCTGCCTTCTGACGTGATTCCTGCCCCCAGAGACCTCCAGCACAGGGTCGGGACTCACCAGCAGGCAACACAGACAAGCAAGTTGGATGGATGAATATTCATAATAACAATAATATGGCAGTAATAATAATTCACATTTCTACAGCAAGTTGAGCACTCTTCCATAACCTCACCCCTCAGACCCATGAGGAATGAAGTAAATTCTTATTATCCCCATCTCACAGATGACAAAACTGAGACACAGGAAAATAGGGTTACTTTCTCAGTCTGCACCACTCGTAACCAAACTGGAAATCAGACCCAGGTCTCTTGCCTGCAAGTGCTGTCCTTTCTCCTCACTGGCCTTGGGCACAGAATCAATATCTAGGCTGTTCTTTCCTCCAAGTCTGAACACACACTCTGTAACAGCCAGCCCTGTGACTCAGCAGCCACAACCTCTGAGCCATTCCCTTCACTCCATTCACAGATGTTATCACTCAAGTTCAAATTCTCCACATCTCTCCCTGCCTCTAGCCTCCTCTCAAAAGTTAAAGGGCTTTTCCTAAAGCGCAACTCTGACCAAATCTATTCTACTATCTCCCCCCAAAAATCCAAGTCCTCTGCTATTTAAAACCCCTGCATAAATCCTACAGCTTCCCTCCACAGGGCAACTGCTCATGATTACCCTTTCCTGCAATTTCCCCACCTGCCAGAAACTTTGCATTTTGGCTACCGTGGCCTACTTGCCGCTCCCTGTACGTATCCTTCTATCTCCTCCCTCCATGCCTTTGTCCAATCTCTTCCCCATTCCCTTCCTCCTCTTTCACCTCAGAGATGTCCTAGATCTCTTTCAAAGCTCAGCTATCTCAGCCAATTCAGATCCTAGAGTTCCTAGGACCTTCCCTTGGAAATTACTTTGTAAGTGCTTAATAAACATTGCAAGTTGAACCCAGATTTCCTCTCCAGCTCATCACTCCCAGGATTCTAACCCTTCTAACCATGGGGGATGGTTTTCTCCCATTCTCTTCCCCACAGCCGCGTCCAGTTTCCCCTGGGCCCTAGGCGAGAGCTGACTCACCAATGACCGCATTTGAGATAGTGATTTTCAGCCACATCCGGTCTCGTATCTCAAGGCCCGAGTCGGGAAGCTGCATGACTTTCACAATGGCCCCCATGTCACTCTTCACAGTCAGGGGAGATTCCTCGAGTTCTGAAAGGGAGACACATCCCCTGCGTCCCTCAGCCTGGATGGGCGGAAGCCCATTCTTCCTGCCCTACCTTCCCATGTCACCAGCCCCTCACCAGCAGAAGGCCACGTGCTAGGAACTCTGCTGTGGCCTCCAATTCTAATTCTTCCCAGAAATATTTGGATACTCCCACCCACCCCCAGGTCACAAATAGAGCTAGGGTTTGGACTGGGCCAATGTGAATGAACAATACATCTCCCACACTCCTCCCTCACCAGAAGGTGGGAACCCCATGGATGGGCCCAGCTGAATGTCAGTCCTCGAGGACAAAGGGGGAGGGGTGCCTTGGGGACCGCCGGTTCTCAGCCCCAGGTTCTGCAGCCCAACAGCTGCTCGTGTAGACGCTGACTTATTCTCTCAGGCCTCTGGCTCCTGCACCCCTTTCTTAGACAGGGCCTTTCAGGGGGTAGTATGAAGCTCCTTTTGTACACATGCCCTCCCTCCCTCTGACTCCCCAACGTTCTTGGGGTCCCTGGGCTTCCGGCCCACCCTTCTCCACAAGCTAGCTCTGGTCAAGTTAGTCTTGTTAGTCGGGGAGGTGGGAGAAAGCAGACAGGACAGCCCAGCCTGGGACACCAGGAGCATCCCATCCCCCAATGCTGCCTTATTCCTGAGCATCCCCGACCCCCCCGCCTCCACCCCAACTTGTACAGGTTCAGCTGGATGGGAGCGACAGCAGGAACCTCAAAGGTTAAACTCTGGTTCCCCCCAACAAACACATAAGCATCTCCATGGAGACCCAAGCACACGGGCTGCTGGGGGCAGGGTAAGCTTGTGTGTCAGACCAGGTGCATGTGTGTCCGTGTAACTGCTGTGCAAACATGCACATGTGTGTAGGGATTTGTATGATGCTGTGTGCACAGGAGTGTAAGCAAGAAAACTCACAGGCAGGAGTGTGGGCAGGCAGACAGGCCTAGGTGCATGTGTATGTGTAGGCAGGCATGTGAGCACGCAGGTTGTGCACAGCCAGGGGTACAGATGTGAGTATGGTATGTGTGCAAGCCTGTGTGCACGTGCATGTGCATGGACAGGTGTGTGAGCCTGGGTGTGCACACGTATGCATGTGCAGATGTACGAGCCTGTGTGCATGTGCAAAGGCAGGTGTGCGAGCCTGGGTGTGCACACATATGCATGGACAAGTGTGCAAGCCTGTGTACATGTACATGTGCAAAAGGAGGTGTGCAAGCCTGTGTACATTGCAAAAAGAGGCGTGCAAGCCTGTGTGCTTGTGCAAAGGCAGGTGTGTGAGCCTGGATATGCATGTGCAAAGGCAGGTGTGTGAGCCTGGGTGTGCATACATGCGCATGGGCAGGTATACAAGCCTTGGTACACATGTGCATGGGCGGGTTGCAAGGCTGTGTGCATGTGCAAAGGCAGATGTGCAAGGCTGTGTGCATGTGCATTTGCAAAGGCAGGTGTGTGAGCCTGGCTATGCACACATGCATGGGCGGGTTGCAAGCCTGTGTGCATGTGCATGTGCAAAGGCAGGTGTGTAAGCTTGGGTATGCACACATGTGCATGGGCAGGTGTGCAAGCCTGTGTGCATGTGCAAAGGCAAGTGTGTGACCCTAGGTATGCACACATGCATGGGCAGGTGTGCAAGCCTGCATGCATGTGCAAAGGCAGGTGTGTGAGCCTGGGTGTACATACATGCGCGTGGGCAGGTATACAAGCCTTGGTATACATGTCTCTATGTGCCTGTAGATGTGATCCTGGCTGTATGTGCATGTGGGTATGCATAGGCAGGCCTGCAGATCTGAGTTCGCAAGTGTGCATGTGTGCAAGCAGGTGTGCTTGCTTTGGATGCACTTGCATATGTGTAGGCAGGTGTGTAAGCTTTGGTGAATATATATCTAGATATTCCTGGGTGTTTGAACCTGGGTGCACATGTGTGTGTCTGCAGGCAGGTGTATGAGCTTAGGGGCAGGCAGGTGTGCAAGCAGGTGTGCATGTGTGTGTGCAGACAAATGTGCAAGCTTAAGTGCACATATGTGCATGTGGGTGTGCAAGCTTGGGTATGCATTGTGCAGGCATGTGTGCAAGCCTAGGTGTGCAATCCTGGGTGTGCATGTGTGTGTACGGGTGGGTGTGCGAGCCTGTGTGCACACGTCAGTCAGCACCGTGGGCTGGGCTCCCAGTTCGGGGCCCGTCTCGCTCGAGGCCCGGCTCTGCCCCATGGGGCGTCTGAGCCGCCACTTACTTTCTGCATCAGGAATAGAGCTTGTTAGTGAGGAGCTGGTGGATGTGATGGTGCTCATGGAGGGGCTCGTACCGTAGCGGGGGAACGTTCCCGTCAGCGCCGCCGTGTGCGACAGCCACGCGGCCGGGTCGATGGGCCGCACCGGGTCAGCTGTGATGGTGCCCCCCCGGGCCGGGGAGGAGGAGGGAAGAGGGAAAGACACAGACAGAAGGTCAGACAGATGGGAGGGGGAAGGCAGAATGAACAGACAGACAGATGGACAGATGGGAGAAGGAAGATGAGATGGACAGATGGACAGATGGGAAGGGGAAGATGGAATGGACAGATGGACAGATGGGAAGGGGAAGATGGAATGGACAGACAGACAGGGAGTAAGAGAGGAACAGATGGGGGAAAGACGATCAAACCAGGAATGACAGACAGGCGAGGAGGGGCAAGACGGCATGAAGGCAGAGAGTGTGGAGAACACGGAGAAAGTGGGAGGAGAGTGATGAGGGGGTGAGTGGGCAGGGGACAGACACACAAGAGAGGCAGACGTGGACAGGTGCATGGGAAGGATGGGAAAGAGACAGGAGAGATGGGGAAAGGGGCGAGAGAGAAAGAATTAGGCCGGCATCGATCCCAGGATGCTCATGAGAATCTTCTCCCTCCCTCCTCGTTGCTCCTAGGGGAGGAGCTGACAGCACCTGTCAATGTTTCTTAGGACAAACCAGAACCGCCGAGCCCAGCCTTCAAAGCCCATTGCCACAGCACTCCTCGGCACGGCCTGGCTCCGGCCTCCATGCTGGGGCTCTCACCCTGCTTCCTGGACTCCCCTCGCTCCTCCAGGAAGCCTTCCCTGCTTAGCACCCAGTCCCCCATGGGGGAGGTCCGCTCAGCCCTGCAGTAGCTCTGAGGGGAGGCCTTGGCTCTTTCCCTGAGAAAGGCTGGGCTCCCTCTGGCCCCCAAGGAATGGCAGGAGGGTTGGATTTGGGTCTGGCAGAAGGGAGCTAAGGAGTGACATGAGAATCACCCTGGAAGACGGGGTAGGCAGGCGGCCTGGCGAGGTCCTCCGGGAGGCCCAACGTGGTCCCCCCGACCTCAAGCAGAGGAGGAAGAGACGGGGCCTAGAAGGGGAGCACTTACCCCGAGGGATGGTGAAGTAGCTCCTGGGCGTGGGGTCCCAGCACTTGGCCACCGTGAGGCTGATGGGTCTGAAGGGGAGGCAGACAGGGCCCCGGTCACGGCCCCCTACACAGCCAGGGCCGCCCTCCCCGGGCTCCCTCCCCGGGGTCCCTCCTCATGCAGGCCCCAACCACTCACCCGGGCTTGGAGACGATCTCTCTCAGCACTCGCACGGCGTCGTCGTTGCTCATATTCTCAAAATTGACGTCATTCACCTGGGAGGGGAGAGGTGCCACTGAGGGGGTGGGCAGAGCATCGGACGGGTTCGGTCCTGGCGCTTCTTCTCGTTTCCTGGCTCTCCCAGGATTATTGGGGCTTGGACCTGGCCAAGTCCCTTCCCTCAGTTTTCTCCTCTGTACGATAGTGTGGGACCAGCTGGCTTCCCAGGTCCCACGAGAGCCCATAGCCACCATTCTTTCTCAGTTGCTCCTTTCCCTTCTTTCCTGTCTCTTTTCCACCATCCCCCTCTACCTGTCTATGGCTGTCACATCCTTCCCACCCCCCCCCAACTGTCCATGTCTGTCTCTCCGTGTGCTGTCCCCAACCATCTCATCCCCTCCTCTCCCTGGTTCCTGCCCTTGCAGCCTGGAAGGCTCCCCCTCCTCATCTCTACCTCAAGGCTTCAGCCCTTAGCATATGTCCGGGACACAGTAGGCCCTTAATAAATGCTTGCTGACTGACTGGAGCTGAGTCTCGGTGCCCCGGGATGGCCGGGAGTCACGTGACCGGCACTGCTCCCTGGCCCTGGTCATCGCTTGGAGGCCGGGAGCACAACGAGCCCGGCCAGGGCCTGGAGGAGGGGAAGGTCCGGGTCCCGGGCGTCCCACCTGCAGCAGCATGTCCCCGGGTTCGATCCGGCCGTCGGCAGCCACCGCCCCCCCCTTCATGATGGAGCCGATGTAGATGCCGCCGTCTCCCCGGTCGTTGCTCTGCCCGACAATGCTGATGCCCAGGAAGTTGTACTTCTCTGGAGGAGGAGAAAGGGAGCGTGGGCTGAGCAGGGGCCGCCCAGTGCTGCCCCGCCCAGAGCCCCCAGCCTGAGTTCCGCAACAGAATGCTGACCGCCTGGGAGGAATGGGGGTGCACACGGTTAGAGGAGAGTAGGCTTGTCTGGTGTCCCAGAGCCTGGGGGGACACAGAGGGGACCCCTTGCTTCCTTCAATCAAGCAGGTATTGGGGGAGAGGAGAATGGGGGGCAAGGAGGGGGCTGAAGGCGACAGAAGAGAAGGCTGCCGGAGGGGTGCCAGGCATCCCTCAGAGAGCAAGGAGCCCTGGCTTTGGGGCAACATGGGGAACTCTATGATCCTGGCTTGGTCCTGGGAATGGACGCCCTCAGAGGCCGAGAGCCGACCGCGTGCCCCTCCGGAGGAGGGCTGGGCAGGGGAGGGTGGGTGACCCCTGGGGGTTGGGCGGGCTGAAGCGGCATCCATTCCTCCTTACCCATGTTGAGGGTGACCGTGATGATGTTCAGAGACATGGTAGAGTCCGTGATGCTACTGAATGAAGAGGACTGTGGGAACAGGAGGGAGGATGGTGAGCAGGGACCCCGTGCTCCCAGCTGCATGGGCCCCTCTGTGCCCCCCGCCCCCCCACACTCCCTCCTTGGTTTCCATACCCGGTCAATCTGGCGCATCCTTTGCTTTCTCCTCCGGCGCTTGTGCTTCCGGATGAGCCGCGACGAGGTGCTCTGCTCAGTGGAGCTGCTCAGCCTGAGGACCCCCCAAGTTCTGTGAGTGTGCCCTAGCCCCCCCTGAGCTGGGGACCCCAAGACCTCAGTGGGCCACAAGCCCCCCCTCGGTGGGGTACAACTCCCTCCCTCCCATTCCTGACTCGTTCCGATCCTTCCTTCTCTGTGGGCCCGGGATGCCAGAGCGGTGCCGGCCGTTCCCCTCCCCCAGCCTGGGTCTGTCCCCACCCCCCCACGAGGCCGGCCCGGGCCGCACCTGCTGGTGTCTTCGTCCTCCGAGTCGATGAAGCTGCTGGACTCCAGCTCGCTGCTCAGCACGGTGGAGGCGCTGTCGTAGGTGCCGGGCTCGCGGCGACGCTCCAGTTTGGGGTGCCCGTTGATCCGAGGGGCTGCAGCGGTCAGGGAGGGAGGGGGGCTGACATGGGCGGCTCAACTGCACTGAGGCCCCCGTATGACCCTGCCCGCCGCCCACCGCCCTCACAGGCTGGGAGCAGGGCCTGGATAGAGCCCAGAGGGCGGTGACCTCCCTGCCAGCAGGGGGCGCCCCAGAGGAGCAGCGCTGTCTCCGGGCACTTCCCCTCCTTATCTGTGAATCGGGACAGCGGGCCCTGCGCCCCAAGGTCCCTGCCGGCTGCACCCCGTGCCCCCCTCCCGCGGGGGCGGCCTGACCACTGACGGGCCTCACCATCCTCGTGGCCTTCCCGGTTCCGCCGCCGGTGCCGGTCCCGCCGGTGACTGACCACGGACTCCGTGCCGGTCTCATTGTCCAGCCCGTCCCGGCTGCTGGCAGCATTGGGGCTGTGGGGAGGCCAGAGCCCGTTACAGACGCCCCCGACCACCCGTGGCCCCCAGGGAGAAGCAGGACCCATAAACATGGGGGGGAGGGGGAGCTTGGCCCCAGCTGGCCCGTCCAGGGGCTCGGGGCTCAGCCCAGCGCCCACGGGAGGCCCTTGTGAACATCTGCCTGGCTGGGGGGGCCCTGACGCCGGGAGAGGCCTGCTGCACTTCCAGGCCTCGGTTTCCCCAGCTGTAAAATGAAGGGACCGAATGGGGCGGCCCCTGAGCCCATGAAATGGGAAGGAAACGAGCCAGGGGGCCGGCCAGCAGAGAGCGCCTTAGAGCAGAACCTGAGATCCAGGTCCCCAAGGCTTCTTATGGAGGTCTGGTCCCGGCCAGCAGAGGGCAGTGTAGACCAGTATCGGAGACTTAGGCCCCCAAGGCCAGTTATCAAGGCCTCTCATAGAACTCTGGGCTCAGCCAGCAGAGGGCAGTGTTGAACAACATCTGTGAGCCGGCCCCCAAGGCCTCCTGCTGCTGGCTAATAGCCAAACACCAGCCCCAGGGAACGCGTGGGGATGGGGAAGAGGCGGCGCCCAGAGCTGTGTCCTGCCTGAAAGTTTCCCCAGTTTGGGGAGAAGACGGGGATGATGGGACCTTGGGGTGGAGGACGGGGAGTGCTCCCCCGACTCAGTTTCCTGTTAGAACAGACTCTTGCTGAGCTCAGCCATTAAACTGCTGGAAGGTTCCGAGCGTTTTGAGCTCCCTCAAAATCTGCTGCTCTGGGCCAAAGGACTCGTCACCCCACCCCAGTTACGCTCCCTCCGGGAATCAGTGAAATAGGGCAGCCCTTTCCTGAGGTAGAACTCACTAAGGTGGGGGGATCTCTTTGCCCCCCCCCGGACTGCCCGGCAGATCCCACGGCCCCCCCCCCAAGACCACCCCGTGGGTCGTCGGGCCTTGATCTTTACAGAGGGAACAGGCCCGCAGTCAGGGGGAGCCCCAGCCCTTGAGACGGGGGCCCTTACTGAAAGGAGGGTGGCCGCGAGTCCCCGATGCCCCCCGTCCGTTCGATGGGCGGGGGCAGGTCCGTGCGGCTTTCGGTGCACTGAGACCCAGCGTCGGAGTGCGAATTCTCCGCCAGGACCAGCTGCAGAGGAGCAAGAGACTCAGACACCGGGTGGCCCAGCCCTGCCCTCCACACCCCCTCCCCCCTCCCTGCAGCCCTCCCCTCCACAACCCCCCCCTCCCCGCAGCCCTCCCCTCCACACCCCCTCCCCCCTCCCCGCAGCCCTCCCCTCCACACCCCATCCCCCCCTCCACACCCCCTCCCCCCCTCCCCGCAGCCCTCCCCTCCACACCCCGTCCCCCTCCCCCCCCCCCCCCCCCCCCGCAGCCCTCCCCTCCCCATTCAGCCCCACATGCTAGGGACTCCGGCCCCTCCCCGAGGTCCCAGGGCAGCCCTGCTCCTCCCTCCGGCCGGCCGCTCACCCAGGAGACCACTCTCCCATTAAAGCAGGGCAGCTTGGCGTTGTCGTCAGAGATCTCCTCCTTCACCACCCTGAGGAGGAAAGGAACCGTGAGACGGAAGCAGCCACAAGCAGCCCACTCTGGGCCCCGCCCCTGCCGGCCCCCCCCAGGCCTCTGCCCCCCTTGTGCCTCTAGGGCTCTCAGCAGCCTTCAGTACCCCCTAAAAAGGGGGGCTTTCCCCCAACCCCCCTGAATTCCTTGGCTTCCCTTAACTCAGGAGATTTCCACTTTCTCCAGCATGGAGGGGGCCTGGACACGTTTGCACATAGGATGAGAGAGCGGGAGGCCGTCTGTTGAATTTCTCCATATCCTCCATACTTTGCTTAACAGCTGCATACAGTAGGCGCTCAATAAATGCCAACACATCACCCGGCCACGGTGAAGAACAGGAAGACCTCCCCCGACCTGCGCACCGGGCCCCAGAGGTGCTCAGCGATCCCTCTACTCCATCCTGCCCCGGGACTCGGGTCTTCTCCCTCAGATGAGGACGCCACATATTCGGCCTTCATCCCTCTCGGGCCCCACCGGACCAACCCTCAGAGCCAATTGGTTCTCCATTGGCCTCTCAAACTCAACCCACCCAACCACAGCTCAGGGTCTTTCCTCAAACCCTCCTCCTCGTTTCCGTCCAGGTGCTCCCTCCTTCCAGTCCCCCAGCGTTGCAGGGTCTCCCCTCACATCCTCAGTGCTGTAGATCCAGCCTCTCTCCAGAGGGTCCCATTCACCGCTCTCCCAGCCCCCGGCACACATCCTTGTGACCTTTTGCTGAGACTATGGCAATGACCTTCTTCCAGTCCTCCCAGCTTCCCAGGCCATCCTCCCTGGAGCTCACTGTGACCCTCACTGGCTCCCTATGACCCCTGGGGTCAAAGTCTGACTCCCCAGCCTGGCCCCGACCACCCTTCTCACCTGCCGCCATCTTCTCCCCATCCCGCGCAGCTCAGCCGATCTTCCGTCCCTCCATTCAGCCACCCACGGGGTCTTTCTCAAGTCCAGCCCTCCCTAGGTCACCCCTCTACTCAATACACCCCCTTTCGCCTTCGGGCTCAGAGGAAACAGCCTGTATCCGGCATTCAAAGCCTTCATTAGCCAGTCACTCTCCCTTTCCAGTCCTCCTCTGCCCTCCCCTGTGCTCTTCCACAGAAAAGACCCTCCATCTCCCGCCTCCGGGCATTTTCCCAGCGGGCTCTCCCCCATGCCTGCAATGTTCCTCCTCATCTCTTGCCCGGGCCTCCTCCAAGGCCCACCCCCAACCTTCCCTTCTGAAGGACCCTGCCACCAGAGCCTCCCCCAAATTTCCAATTGAGCCGCCATAGACGTAGTTGGCACAGAGTTTGCGCGGTGTCTCCCGAGGACTGGGAGGGTAGCGACTGGCTTTTGCCTTTATATCCCCTCACTCAGCACCTCGCCTGGCATGGAGTAGGAGCTTAACAAGTGCTTGTTGACACAAGCTGGCTTTTTCCTCGCTCCTCACCCATGAAGCTCCGTCTCCCAGCCCAAGCCTGGAATGCACTTCCTCCTCCCCTCGGCCTTCGGGGATCCTCCACTTCCTCCTCTCAGCCCCTCCGTGAGGCGCCTCTGGATCCTCCTCACCACGGCCTCGGAAAATTGTTTTTCATTTTTCCTTTGATTTTTACCTCTCCATTCCCTAGTGTAGTTAGACCC